>NC_049981.1:1980963-2075644 GCF_000003815.2 Branchiostoma floridae | reverse complement strand
CTAACGGGGAACATGCGGCTCCAGCGTCTTTTCTGAAGATGCGGCGTAAGTGTGAATGGTTGGCTTGAGGTTGTCCTTCCCCACATACTACATACCAATATATTGAGTTTGATGTTTAAACATGGATCTTTATGGTATTAATGTATAGACTAGTATTTGCTTTTAACATTCTCTCGGTAGAAAACCAGACTACCACCATATAAGCGTCTCTGACAATAACGTTTGATTTATTATTTCTTCCATACTACAAAAGACGACATTTTGACCCCGAGCTTACCTCTAGCTTTGGACATGTTGCTAGGATACCGATGACGCTTATATAAGACAACATGACCTAATTTTGGGACATTGAAACGAATAAATCTACGAGTATTTTCGTGCGACTAGATCTCAAAAGAATTTCTTTGACAATACGTTGCCAGGGGCGTATATCTCTCTGTTGTATCAAACTTGTTACATGCAAAGTGTAACGTTTTTAGCTACCAGACCACTAGTATTATGGCAACACTAATTCTGTGTTAATCGTCTGGCCGATACGGGGTGAATGAAATAATCACTTGATCCTACTTGGCAGAGAAGACAAATAGTTTTCTAATTTGGTTCATGACGGATTTGTTAGTTTATAATACTTTTTTTTACTCTTGTCAAATCTACTTTTTGAGCACCTTTTTCATTGCTAATATGTTTTTCGCTTCGATACGTTGATAAATACAAACGTATTGTCATTTTTAGCTCCGTTTGTTTTATTTGAAAAAAAAAACTTTTCAGGTCACTTTTCATTGAGGTCATGAGGGAAGAGGAGGAGGGAAGAAGGAATGGGGTCAATCTTCAACTACTAGTATCTCACGACCTGGGCACGCATTCGTCGTAGGCTGTCTAACGATTTTGATATAGTTAGATTGTCAAGCATGGCTGTTAAAACAGATCAGATTGCCGACAAGAATATTAATGTAAGCAAGGGGATCTCTTTTAATCTTCATTGAAAGCAAGGAGGTTGAAATAAATGTAAGATAGTTGTATCCTCCTTGGAGGGGGGGGGGCTCTGATTGGGTACTTTCAAAGTTGGCTATGGTTCTTTAGTGCTGTGAAATGGATTTTGCCATGGAAGGGAGTCTGCCTACAAAGGTAGTTTGCCGTGGAAGGAGTTTAGCCCCCCCCCCCCCCCCCCCATTAAAAAAGCTAGCCCCTCTCGAAGTCTGCGAAGGAGGCTATTAAAAGACAACTGATTGCGAAACAAGACAACTGAATTTTACATGAAACACATACGATCCTCCCAATAACACGATGTCCCAGGCCCCCCGGAATACCCAGCTATCTAACATGGAAAATCTCACGTCCACCATTTTTAGAACAATGCTAAACTGATCACCCGGGCGCATCAGTACAGCTGTAGACACCTTGGTGGGACGTTTATGTATTGTTACTAAGGGACGAGACCTCCTTACAATGATAATCATACCCCCGCCCCTGCGGGACAAAGTAGGACATCCTACAGAACGTCTCAGACAAGTGTTTTACCGGTTGTGACGCATGATCGAGACAGAGTGTTTGAGATTTTAACTGATCTACGCCAACAGCATGTCTTCTGAGAGGAGACATGTTTTACTGTGGATTACCGTTCTTTTAACGTTGTTGGGATGCGGTTTGGGAGAGAAGGGTTCGCCGAGGGAACCCCCGCCGAGGGGACAGCAGAGAGAATCACCGCGGGTTGGAGGTGAGTTAGACGGGTGTTGGGCGCGTTGGATCGGCAGCCGCTCAGGTTTAGCTCGCTGATTATAGCGCACCTGTTACGGACAGATATAGGGCGAGGGCGCGATTGGTATGCATATGACAAAAGGTGTTTGTGCTGGCTCTGTCATTTCGGTTTGTTTTCGTACGATTTTCAGCAATGCTATGTGAAAACGAATCGTCAAAAATATTTACGATGACCTTTTCTGTTAACCGGTGCAATGGCCCGGTGGGTAGAGTGTTCGCCTTGCATTCGGTAGGTCGTGAGTTCGATCCCCGGCCGAGTCATACCAAAGACTCTAAAAATGGTGCATGCTGCTTTCTCTGCTTAGCACTCAGCGCTTAAGAGGAAGAGTATGGAAGTTAAACACACATCACTACCAGCGGACCAGCCCCCTGCTGTAGTGGCTTGCACATGTGTGGCCCAAGGGCTTCGAAGTGGGGATGGGCGCCACCCTACGCGTCTGTAGATGCATGGGCAAACTTTAACTTTTTTAACCTTTTCTGTCACAAGACAGCCGAATGTCGTACGACACATCCACGACAGTCTGTAGAATGTCCTCAATGTTTGTTGTCGTAAACCTGTCGTATGACCGTGATGTGACAAGGTCTTGCGATACGCGTGTAGTCACAATTTGCTTGATTTAGCTTCTTTTCTGGTGATGTTTTTGTGATGTTACCTGTTGCAAGTCATATGATTTTTCATAGTTACAAATTACAATGACTACTTGATTGTAATTATCTATACAAAGTGGTCATGTGAAACAGCACACCTAGTCAGGACAGCATGGAAAGAAAATGCATTTTGCGATATTTTTGTTATATTTCACTCCACATTGCTTAGAACATACTAAATCCGTAAGACACGAAGTCGAAAAAAAAACACATTTGAGTCTCTTTAGTCTCTTTTGTTTAGTAATTTGAGCCTTTCTGTTTGTATTGATGTGCTACGAATTCGTGTCAGATTGTCTGTCTGATCCATTTCAAGTTACACACAATGATCGGTTCAATTACACATTTTGCTGTTGACAGAAATGGTACAGAAATGCAGTTTCAGGTCGATTTTTAGTGCTTATTTGTTGTCTCTGACCACGTCGCAGGCTCATTAAAATGTCAGCACAAAAATCTCGATATGACAAAGTCTGACACGTAGTAATCTCCTGAGATATACCTTTGATAGGAACGAGTGGAAAATATACTATAATTATAGAATATGTAGAATGCCCTTCTGCACGAAGAGGAATAATATTTTACAGGAAAGTTTGTATTTTTTGTCAAGCGTAGTTTACATCAAAGTCAAGGATATGTGGTTATTTTTCAAACAACGAAACTTCGATTTCACATGAAAGCTCATAGCTAATGATAAATACACAACTTGCCAAAGTATCAAGACTAGGGTGCTGGCGTCTTTTCCCAGTTATTATTCCAACAGCTTGCCAGTTAGGATGGCCATTATAATCAGCTACTTCGTCAGCATAGTCTAATAATCAGTCCATGAATTTTGCATTGTATCGCATATCATGTTTTGTAATGCATGATGCACAATACCATCATTTGCTGCCTGGTGCTCCACGTTGTAGTTTAATCATTTTGCTGATGTCATTCAATTAGTCAAAGTCAATGCCAGTCCAGTGATAAGATGGGGGAAAACATTGGGTAGTTGTGATCATAATACGCCCATGGAACACGAAAGCGCACTCGGCAATCCAAGTACGCTTATTGTAATCAGCTGCTGATTTAGCATACTCTCTCTCATAGTCATACGATCCATTGCTAACATGGTGAAAATATTGTAAGGTGTTTAAAACGACCCTGATAGCAGAGGACTAAGTCGGCAAATACTAACGTTAATACCATGATCAGATATTGCTACAGCACATTCAAGTACGAATCCAGTGTTAACATTGTGCAAGTCTGTTTAAAACGTCATTGGAAGCAATGAGCGCAGTCGGCAACCCGAGCAAATATCAATACCATAATCAGATATTGCTTCACCCTATTCTAGTACAAATCCAGTGTTAACATGATGCAAATAATTATCTTCTTGTGAAACGTCCCTGCAATCAGGAAGTCCATCCTACAATCCCAGATGATCCTAATGTGTTACGGCTGAAGAGATAAAGAAGCGGCGTTGTTAACATCAGTTGGCAGGATGCAGCTAATAATGTTATTGTAGATATGTACCAGTGCAACCTGTTGTCACCAAATATGGTAATCATAACCTATATTCATTAGACGGCTGTAAATGGTAGTTCGATACCCGCCGTGCCCCCGACTTTGTAATACCCCTGTCACACTATCCACGATCTTCGGGGCGTATCGATGGAAGATCGGCCATATTTAAGATCAACAGAGGGTTACGTTGCGCGTATTTTTCACATGAAAACCGTCCCTGTCACATATAAGCCACACTTTGTACCTTGTACAATTGTTGTTTAAAGTTATTTATCATAAGCGAGGCTCGGGCGATTGTCGCAGAATCGTCGTCCGATCGATTTTCGCCAAATATGACAGGGATATAAAGGCACTTTACAAGACCTTTCTCACTTCACCCAGGTGTAAAAATTGGGCACCTGACTTCGGTTGGGGAGGTAAAAGACAAGACTACCTTTACCTTCTGTCTGTACTGTGTATGTGGCACTGTTAATATAAGTTACTAACTTGGGTGCAGTGCCACATTGTCGTCGTCTGCCCAAAAGCAAATATATAAAAAAAAAAAGGTAGTTACAGTTCGAAATATGCCCGGGCCAGCTTTAGAAAAAATGAATAAATCTACAATAGGTATGACAAGTATCTGTCTCAGCAACCCACGATATACATTATTAAACATCATTCTTATTGTTAAGTATTGTGTCATTATAAAAGTAGAATATGTTGTTACGAAACACTCTGTATGGTTAGGTGGGACAGGCCTTTATGTATTCCATATATCACCAGCCGCCGCCTATAGCTGCGAAGCTTATGTGCTAATTATCATCATCGTCATCATCATTATCATTAAGATGATGTGAAATTGATGAGAATTATACAAGTCCGAACGCCAAACATTGCCATTCATAGATTCAAACTACCATCTGTTTACTACTAAAGTTTTCCGTGTTTGAATGTGGTTCTATTGTATCAAGCTTCTTTTATTCTTGTTATATATCATCATGTTCTAATGAGAAAGGACTATAACACCTGGAGAACCTACTGTAGTGTTACAATTTAATCATGGCTATACCAGTGGTTTCTGTGGAAGATAATTACGTGCTATTTCTGGAACAGGCTATCTCTGGCATTTCCTGCTGTCAACGTCTCATTGACAAAGAGTACAAAGAGAAGAAATAACAAATAGCCGACAGTTCATCTCTGGGGAGATATATCTCTATATTTGTCTCGTAGAAAAAACACAATGATTACTTAATCAAGTCTGCAGCTGACTGCTTTGTCGTCCTTTATTTCATGTGTATTTTTTTTTCTTTAGAATTTAAGCAAATCTCTTTTCACGCTACTGGCTAGAAAGGGACAGGTTTCTTTTCAGGGTTTTCAATCGGAGGGGAATGTGGCGTTTTTGAATATCATAGAATAGGAAAGGGGGGGGGTTGTATGGTTTGTTTGCGTGTGTGTGTGTAACGTTACATGTGCGTGTACATGTGCGTGTGTATGTGTGTGTGTGTGTGTGTGTGTGTGTGTGTGTGTGTGTACATGTATGTGTGTGTGTGTGTGTGTGTGTCTGTGTTTTATGTCTGTTTCTCTGCGGGGAGAGGGGCGTTCGTGCGTGCATTTTGTCACAGTATCATGAATTAGATGTCTACTACGATTTCTTTCAATTGCGTATACAACTGCTTCGGTTCGGTATTACCCTACCCCACGAACCTTCTATTTGTTTGTTTATTCATTCGTTTATTTGTGCTCTATTAATTGTTTATTTGTGCCACAGAATGCGCACCCATCCAATACGACCGCTGCAGCTCGGTCCTGCCCTACGCCCAGACCCGGTTCCCGAACCCTCTCGGCCTGCCGGACCAGCAGCTGGCCATGGCGGTGGCACCTGCCGTCCTCACGGCCGCGGACATGGTCACCTGTCCGAACCTGGACACCTTCCTGTGTTCTCTCATCTTCCCGCAGTGCTCACCTGAGGGAATGAGGTAGGAGCCCTTAAGACCTTGTTCCTTGGTAAAGAAAAACGTGGCCGCCGAATGTGTTCAACTTCTTCGCTTTCTACCCTTTTCGATCTAAAGGAATGAGGCAGTTGTTTTTCATTTATTCCACAAACTGCGACTAAATCTTTTTAAATTTATAGCCAGGAAAGGCGGGGATGTATTTTGTACTGAATTGATTGAAACATGATGTTTTTGAGATACTTTCGGGTGATTGTCTAGGACTGTCTGTAACCCTTTCTAAAACGTCGACTCAACCCGATTGGAGACATAGATAACGTAAGGACGATGAAGGTTAGACAATCAGGTAATAAGATATGCCAAATATCAATTACTCAAGCAACTGGATATGATTTTGGAAATGGTCAGACGTTTCAGGCAGCATCCCCCACCCTTCGTCAATGTGCGGGGAGTGGATTCTGCCTGAAATATAACGTTAGTTTCTCACAGTTGTGAGTTGTGGCAGTTTACAGTAACTTGTAGTTCGACGAAAACGTGTATACTCTTCAGCATTCTTCTTCATTCTACACAAAAGTGCACTAGAAATTCAATACAGACTCAAACTCGTCTTTTTTCCACCCACAGAATGCCGTGTCGTTCCTTCTGCCGTCGCGTCATCAGGACATGTGCAGGACCGTTACTGGGAGACATGCAGGATTGGTTAACGCTTTTCTGTGACGCTCTACCGGAACGCAACTGTACCCGACCTGGTCAGCACTGTTTGTTTGTTTATAATTTGCTTGGCTGTTTGTTCTTCATCTACGTATATATACCTAGATATGTCTAAGCTACCGCCCTTTTCAAATTTTGTGTCTTTTGGTGAATAATCAACGTATCTTCAGGCAAAATGAAGACGCTAGACTTCAAATATACTACATGTAGTTGCCAAACGAAAAGGGCTACCTAGTAACAGTTGTCATGTAAAAAAAAGTTTTTATTAGGTCCACCCCTAGAATTGTTTCCTAAGATATACCTTTATAGAACATTGATTATATGGCAAATGTCATCATTATCTTAGCAATTTTCACATAAATGCCTGCACTATTTTTCAGTTCGTCTTCTTCAATTGAGTCGAGTCACTCTGCAATGAGAAATTACTAGCATTTCGACGACATTTTGATAATCAATATAGTAATATTTTTTTCCAAATCCAGCTCCGTGCGAACCGATTCAACATGAGACCTGCCGGAACCTCGTGCCCTACAACACCACGGGGTTTCCCAACCTGCTGGGGCACGGGTCTCAGGCCGAACTGTTGGCTGACCCCGTGACCTTGAACGACACCGCACAGCTGATCGCCACGGGCTGTCATCCCGAGATCGGCTTCGCAGTCTGCTCCGCCATGGTGCCGAACTGCAACGGGACCTTTACCGTGGGTTCTACTTTCTAATGACTCTTACAAGAATAGAAATCCTCACTCTGACAAAGAAATCTTCGCGGCTTTCAGTGAGCACTGGAGGACCGCTGATCGGCGATTTTCAATATCTGAACCAGGTCCTTATATGCAACGAAGGTCGCATCTACGCCCACTAGAAAACAGAAAAGAACCTGGCCGATTTCAACACCTTTCCAGAGATTTTGTCACTTTTCAATACTGTATTTCAATTTGAAAAAAAAATCCAACCCAAATAAAGCTTTACCTTTTTGATATTAATTGTTAAATCAATCAATTTGTTTAAAAAAGTTTTTCTCACGAAAATATGTATCCGTACCTTTACAAGTAGTTACAAACAAAGATACAGTCAATAGTGACGCTGGGCGGTACAGGCTTCCTGGCACTGTTGTAGTTGTTGACGTCACGTTTCTGTATAGTCACGTGATCTTGGCGGTTGGTCACTTCAATCCGAAAGGAGGAGGAAAACTGCAGTGGAAAAGTCCGAAATTTGATCAGCTTATTTTTCATGTTGAATCCAGTTTTTATCGTATGCTATCCTAGTGCCATATTTTCATTTGCTGAATATCATTTTGAATTTTTCTTGCAGATTCCTCCTTGCAAGTCATTCTGCCATGAAGTGCGGGAGGCCTGTGAACCCACGATGATCAGTATGGGCCAAGACTGGCCCTTTGACTGCAACTCGTTCCCAGACGCTCACCAAGGGAAGTGCTCGTCCCCATACAACGAGACGGCACGTGGTCTGGCGAATAACAAACACAACAGGACAGGTGCGTGATTTAAGTTCTAAGTAAACAAGTAGGATCAAGTAGTTTTTGTCTACAAAGTGCTCAGTCTCATGGTACAGACACTTCCCCTAGCGACAGGTTATATTAGTACACGCACCAATTGTAACTGCAGTCTTCTTGAATTTTCCAGACTGTGAGTCATTTTCTCTGGTCTCCCAATGTTCAGCCATCCCCTACAGCCCCAAAGTGCTTGGTCTCCCTGAACAGAGGGAGCGTATTTTAGTGCATGCATCAATCATTACTGCTGTGTTGTTGCAATACATCCAGACTGTGAGACAATCCGCTTTCCCGGTGCTCAGTACAGGGACCCCCCTAGCGACAGTACTTATAAGTGCATGCACCAATTTTCACCACCATGTTCTGCAAATGTTTCAGACTCAGACTGTGAGCCGATCCGGTTTCCCCGCTGTTCAGCCCTCCCTTACGACCATGCCAGGTTCCCCAACGCGCTGGGTCTCCCTGACCAGGGTCTGGTCCTGGCCGTGGCCCCATTTGTCTTCACGGCGATGGACCTCCTGTACCTGTCTGAGTGCTCCCCGTACCTGGACACCATTCTGTGTTCACTCATGTACCAGGACTGTCGATCCGAGGATCTCAGGTCAGTTACAAACGGCAATTTGTTTATTTTAGTCAAATGAGCAACTCGACAAAGGTCACCAGGTTGGAAATCGGTATTGTTCACTGTACTTTAATATAAAGCTTTTTTAAAAAGATTATTCTATGATGTTATAGTGACATATATTAATCGTAAAGGAGTCAAGCAGACTGTCTTATAATGGCATCCTCATTGACTCATTGAAGCATGATGTTTTTTATCTACTACTAGTAGCTAGAATATTAATGCAATGAAGCTTCGCTATGGCTCATTTTAAGCTTAAAAGCCAAGCACACCGGTAACTTGTTACCTGTACTCTTCAAATTGTGTTTATGTGTAAAGGTTTGAACTTTGATGTGTAACTATTTTTCATGTCTTACATTCCAAACTTACTACTAATTTATTGCAAATAATACATAGCAATACATGTACTGACTTAACGTTATCCTCTTTGTGCCCAGAGAGACACAAGGCCATGACATTTTTCTTCCGTCTGTACATGTGTCAGTCCTTTAAGCTAAACTGTGCTAACCGCTAGAAGAGCCCATCCAGACACCAGGTCATCTGATATTAAAAGTTACTATCCAATTACAAGATATCATTTGGTTGAAAGCAAAAGTATTTATTTTCCCCCCTTCAGACTGCCGTGTGCCTCAGTGTGCCGGGAGACCATCTCGTCCTGTGCTGAACCCGTGCTGAAGATGATCGGGATGGAATGGCTGCCGATCGCAGCTATCCTCCCTGCCGTCAACCTCGTCTGTAACGCGCTTCCCGAGGAGGGCTGCATCGGAACCGGTAGGTTTGAGTAGAAAATGCTGCTAGTTCACTTTTTACGTCCATGGTTAGAAAGAATCTTTAGTTGAAAAGAACTGAAGCTTGCTCCACATTGCTGTTCCAACACAAACAATACTGCTGAATCTTTGGTTGTTAGCTACAAGTGCTTGGTTGTATATTGGTCCTGATATGATGAATTCAAGCGACCTTCAATTACAAGGCCACGCACTGACCTAGATGTTTTACTGGTTTTCAAGTTCCTTAAAAATGAAACATGAAAGCGAACATGAAAACAGAATCTGTTGAGATAATCTGTACCTTTGTAATGTTTAATGCTAGTTCACCTTTATCCGTAGGGTAACCTATATCCGTTGCTTTAAAAAAACAGGGTATTTGGGGATATCACGTTGACAAATATTGGTTTGTAATTTCAATATTTTCAGTACATTGCAGTTTAAAACTACAACCCGTCGACTTGATGTGCCTAAATACACTGTTTTGAAAAACAACGGATACAGGCTACCCCGCAGATAAAGGTGAACTAGCGTTACATACAAGCTTAGTTAGGGAATATTATAATAGTCATTTTTTCCCTCATAATATTCCTCCTCTTTTACAGGTTTTGGTGGCATGACAAAACCTGACAACACTACAGGTATGTTGTCTTAATGTTAGTCAACACTCCATTTTTTTCAATACTTTTTCGTTGTTTGGTCACAATCCTAAAGGGAAGACTGTTGTGGGAAAGTCAAAAATTTGATCTTATTTTTCATGTTGAATCAAGTTTTTATTGTATGTTATCCTGGTGTCACATTCTAATTTTGGAAAGAAATAGTCATACAATGTTATAACGTTATTATGATATTTTGACTTGATGTTTCCAGCTTGTGAGCCCCTACAGTTTGAGCGCTGTTCATCCCTGCCCTACTCCCACACCAGTTTCCCTAACTTCTTCGGCCTGCCTGACCAGGGGACGGCCCTGGCCATCGCGCCGGCAGTGTTCGCTGCGCTGGACGTCCTCATGCTCACAGGGTGTCATCCTCAACTGGACATCTTCTTCTGTGCACTCTCCTTCCCAGGGTGCTCTCCAGAAGGAACCAAGTCAGTACTCTCATGAATATTGTGATGATCTTCCCTTTGAACAATTGATATACTGTAACAACCATGCGTTGCAAGTGTTTTTTCGAAAGCATTCTTGTCCTCTTTTTCCCTCAGAGAAAAAGCTTGAATGTTGTCCATGGTAAGGATATCTCACAGTTTAACCGTTTGTTTTTTTCTTTTTTTCTTTCTGGTCTACCTGAGACTGAGGACGAAAAATTATGCTTTTTCGTTGCAAGCCCGTGACCAGATAACTTCAATTTGTTGGCCAGTGGCACGATTTTGTTTCAAGTTGACAGGAACAAAAAAAGGATTTACTTGTAGTAACAAAGTCTCTGCCCCTGCAATCTATTTCTTAAAACTTAAAATGAAAGAAGTTACCTTATTTAGAATGATTTATCTACAGTCAATCACAGTAGCAATAGAGTTGAAGTAGATGTTTGTCTGCGTTCTATTCTTCTCTATGTGTTCAACCCTGTAACTGAATTGCTAAGCAAAGAAGTCTTCTGATTGCAATGCTTTCTTGGTCTCTGCACCCTTTATGACCAATGCTATCATTGGAATAACTGTTTGTTTATTTGTTTGTTTGTTTGTGTTAAACTTTGTGTTTATCTCCACGCCAGACTACCATGCCGCTCGTTCTGTGAGGAGATCGTGTTCTCCTGTGGCGGCTCAGTTCTCCATGCGGTCGGGATGGACTGGGTGGCGTTTGGCTGCTATCTGCTGCCTACTGACAACTGTGTTGCTGCTGGTGAGCTGAACAGATTTAAAAACTCTTTGAATGTTTAAATTTGATATCAATTAACGCTCTAAGTTTACCTTTATGCACAGGGTAACCTATATCCATTGTTTTTTGGGTATTTAGGGACATCATGTTGATGCAGCTGTTTCGAACTGCATGATTTGAAAATATCATAATTTGAAACTACAGTCTGTTGACTTGGTATCCCTACCTACACATTGTAAGTACTGTGTTGTAAAAAACAAACAACAGATATAGGTCACCCCGCAAATAAAACTGATCTCCCATTATATTGATGACTTTGTTAGCTTGAATGGTTGCAACTTATTTCAGCAAAATTTTTATCCTGATCAAAATGCTTTTCTAGATTTTCTTCTGTCAATGATTACTTAGTAGTCTGTTCTTCTATGAATGAGAGTTCTGGGACTTGTGAATTGTAACTAATGTCTTTGTAACTTACTTTTCTAGCTCCGCATGACATGACGGCTGAATTTGAGAAAATACCACGTGACAACAGCAGTAAGTGGTATCTGAATACTCTTTATATGCTTGTGAACTTGTCCCACTCTAGAAATGTAAATACTTTGCAGATTCAATGAACTGTAGCTAGCCCACTGAGGCAAGAAAGCAATTACTCAAATCAGTAATCATTTGATTGATTCTACATATGTCTATCATACCACTTCATTTTTGTGCACCTATATCATTTTCCATTTATTTATCTATTCATTCATTCAGTCATTCACTTAATATGCACTTATTCACTCATTCATTCATTCACTCACTCATCTACACAATTCATCTATTCATCCATCCATTCGCTCATTCACTCAATTACATCCATTCATGCATGCATCCATTCAATTCACTCACTTATTCCCCCTATGTTCCAGCATGTGAGCCTATCCAGTTTGACCGGTGTATGGGGATGCCATACACCCACGCTCGGTCCCCTGGGGTCTTCGGTCTCCCCGGTAACGACGTGATGCTGGCCGTCGCACCCGCGATCTTCGCCGGTCTGGACCAGATCCCCGGCGATCACCCGTACCTGGAGTTCGGTGTATGCTCCATGCTGTTCCCACAATGCACTGCTGACGGAGGCATCAGGTGTGTGTCTGCAAAAATGTTAAAAATCTAACGTTTAACTTTTTTGTGTAATACAAAGTAAAGTCAAGCAACTTGAATTAGCATGCACAGTCTATCACTTAGAGTAGCTTATAATCATTCTGAAATGTCTGACTCCTTTGAGAATCATTCATTTGGTTGATTTATATTGTATTTGTTGCTAAAAACTTGCTTCCACTACATAAAAATTTGGACACACTGATTTTGGCTAAAATTTTAGGCTTTTGTTTGATAGGACTTTAGTCCTCAGTTTATGGCACTACAATATTCAAAATAACTTATATATACTTATAATATCATTAATATGGTTCATTTTGGAAGACAGAAACTCTTGGAAAGAAAGATTTGAGCTGTACAGAAATGATGATGATAAAAACTTTGGATGAATTCTTATCTGTTATAATGAGATGACAAAATTCTTCATGTTCTGTCAACAGGCTGCCCTGTCAGTCGTTCTGTGAGGATGTCATCAGGGGTTACCTGGGACCAGTCCTGGGGGAGATGACTGAGCTGGTCACCATGGCATGCTTCGCTCTCCCAGACAAGGACTGTGTCGGACCTGGTAGGTTCTTCTCTTCAAATGTCTAAAATGCCTTGCCTTACCTTGCCTTGTCCTATTGAAAGCTAAACTTTCCTTAAAAATTGTTAAGAAAAATGTGTCTCTCTCAGTTACATTCAATGTTACAGTTACTTTTCAATCAGCACTTCCAAGCTGCATTTAACCCTTAGATGCTACATGATGGCCGACACTGAAAATGACTCTTATTATCGTTAACGTTACATACTACCTAACCTATACATTTCAATTACATAGCAAAAACATTCTATTTCAATTGGTCACAAGACTACAAGCTCATTGACAAGTTCACATCTCTACGATGTTGTTTTTCTTATTTGTAGACAAAGATTTAAGATTTGAGCATTTTACACAGCATTTTTAGATGACATTTATTCAACTATTCCTATACTCCATATTTCAGCACCCATCGAGCCAATCGAGGTTGACCTGTGCAAAAACATCCTGCCATACAACACCACCATCATGCCTGACCTGATGGGCCACGTTTCTCAGGCAGAGTTTATGAGTGACACGGCCGCCCTGGGTGCCCTTCAGCAGGTGCTGGACAGCGGCTGTCTCCCGGAAGTTGGCCTGGCTGTCTGCTCTCTGCTGCTGCCCAACGCCATGGGACCTATCAAGGTAAGTTACTGTAAATGCAGAAATTTTTTTTATGGCAATAAGAGACTGCAGTGCATCATGGTGCTACCGCAAAATTAAAACCACTGTGAAAATTCCATTTTCCTGCTATCGCGAAATTAAATCTCTGCAAACTTAAATGCATTTACAGTAATCCATGGAACGTACTACTCAGGGTAGTTTTAATCATGTAGGGGTCTGTTTAGCCTGTTTAACACAATCTCGTACTGTCAGAGGCTTATTCATTTGCCTCAAACGTTATTTATTGGTTTCAGGCTGTTCAACAGTTGCACAGCCTTAGGGCTGCCCAACTTAGCAAGACTATTAAAAACACATTATTAAGCTTATTGGGCCTCCTACCCAAGATCTTGAAGCCATTATGTAAACGTACCTCTAACTCGAGACAACCATGACATTTCCTGGAATTTGATCATATTAATAATATGTAAGAATCACTATGAAATTTATGTCCAATAGGAGTTCAGGATTCTCTTGTCACTTTGGAAACCATTTGTCACAACCCTCAAAACCATTGTAACAGATAGACAGGTCTGACACTCATACAAGTTGTCCCATGTTAGTACATCAACTGCAGTAGATTGACAATTTTAGACTACATTTCCCAACCTAGCAAGACATGCACAATAGTGGCATTGTATGTACAGCCTCCTAACAATTTTTGTTTTGAATTTCATTATTTCTACCCCAACAGATGCCGATTTGCAAGAGTTTCTGCAGGAAAGTGAGGGACCACTGCGGGGACACCATCGCCAGTGTGGGCCTGGACCTGACGCTGGACTGTGAGAGTCTCCCGGATATCCTTTGTTCATCTCCATATAACAACAACACAGACAACAGCACCTCAGGTGAGGGTACAACAAAGATGCCATCCTTTCTATAATCATATACATGTAACAGTTTAAAATAGTTGTCAACTGAACTGTGAGACTCTCCCGGATATCCTAATGTTCTTCTCCACGTAACAACAGCACAGACAACAGCACCTCAGGTGAATATCTAAAAGGAAGCAATATGAATTTCAAATCAATGTCTATAACTGAATAAGGTACAGAGAATACTTCTGCACATTTTGAGTGACATCCATCACTCAGCATCAAAAAATGTTCATTTTGATTCTGAAGCTTTGAATTGTCCTGAATAATTGCATTTGATTTAATATGAAAATGTAATGGCCCTGCCAGGACCTTATCTTGGTTTACCCCCCAGTCATTTCTAATCTTAATTTTTTTTCCTTTCTTTATGATTGTTCATAATATGTTTTGAAAATTCTATTTCCAGAATGCGAGCCGGTCCGTTTCGCCCGCTGTTCGGCACGGGTACACACCCACACCATGTTCCCCAGTCCGATCGGCCTGCCGAGTCAGGACCTTGCGCTGATCGGCGCCCCAGCGGTGTTCGCTGCGCTGGACCTGATCCAACTGTCTGGATGTCATCCTTACCTGGACAGCTTTGTTTGTGCTCTCACCTTCCCTGGCTGTGAGAACAGGTCAGGACTTACTTTAAAATACATGTACCTTAAACCTGTCCTTAACTCTAGGTCTGAAAGCTGCAGGTCATGACTTTCTGTAAATCTAGCAATTTTGGTGAGTGTCTTTTTTTTTACAATATCTGTGACCCCTCTGCAGCAAAGCAACATTACCGCAGTCAAGTCTTTTTATGCTTTGTGTGTTTTGTTGTCATATTTATGCATTTTGCATGCATATTTCCACTTTAAAGTCAAAGGTAACACAAATTCAACTTAGAAAACAGTTACCACAATCTAAGAAAATACCCCTTTATGCACGTACTAGATACATCAGGACACATAATCTACTAGGCATTCTTCCATTTTACGTTTAATATGGAATTTGTGACACTGTCTTCCTTGGCCATTTAAGCCTTCAGGCTTCAGTTTTAAACTGAAATAGTGATTTTGCTTCTGTTTTACTATATGCCATTCTAACTTGCATTTACAGACTTCCATGTCGCTCGTTCTGCCATGACATCATCACGACCTGCGGGAGGGGGATGGTCACCATGGTGATGGAGATGATTGACATGGAGATTGGAGACATGATACTGGACGTCGGACTAGAGATGGCATCACTCGTCTGTAACCAGCTGCCGGATGAACAGTGCATGTCCGAGTCTCCGGGTAGGTCCGGTTTGGTAATCATGTCATGGACACAGCAATTTCTTTTCTAATACAGGGCTGAAAAGACTTTTTTTCTGTCCACCTGCACTAGTGCAGGTAACTTGAAATTACTTGAACCAGAGAAATGCTACCAGCACCATTCAAATACACCCCAATCAAAATATATATGAGCTTTTGGACCGTCTTATACTTTATACACTTTAATTACTAACAGAGTAGGTTAGGGAAAACTGCCTTGCATAGAAACTAAATAAAAAGTTACATGTTGATGTATTAACGATAATCACAAACTATCAGTGAGACACAGGACACTGCATGTATTTTGTAATATTCAATCAAAGCAATCAATCTATCGACAGTAATAAAGATTGACTAACTTTGTACATTGTGAAAAAGCTTTAAGTTATTAGAGAGTTAACATAACTGTTATACACAGTACAATTTGTTCTCATTATATGATTCAATTTTTCAGTGCCATTAAACAAGCCTGGAGCGCCTAAGAACAAGACAGGTGAGTTTAACAAATAATCATTTCAATTTTTATTTTTCAGTCTAAATTTGAGTTGGAGTTTTACAGATTGAAAGAGAGTGGGGTTTTTGTGTTTTAATTCATTTTAGCTAACAATTATCATATCCCCCCCCCCCTTCCAGAATGCAGTCCGGAGCCGGTGCGTTACGACCGTTGCGCCGTCCTGCCATACGACCAGACAAGCTTCCCCAACGTGATGGGCCTGCCGTCTCAGGACTTCGCTCTCTCGGCCGTACCCGCCATATTTGGCACCATGGACCTGGTCATGCCCGCACCCTGCCACCCCCATCTGGACACGATGGTCTGTTCCATGTTTTTCCAGGAGTGCTCACCTGAAAGTGTCAGGTGAGTAAAGATGTTTGCCAAAGTCTAACAGGATGTTTCCTGGATGTGTGCTTCACCCTAGACTGTGTGAAGTATTGTTTGGGGTTTAGATTGGTTGGTGTGACTCTCTGTCTGTGTTTCTTTCTGTCTGTACATTTCTGACTGTCTGCCTGTCTATCTTCCTAACTGTCTGTCTGCCTGCCTGTCTGTCTGTCTGTCTGTCTGTCTGTCTTTACTGTCTGTGTCTGACTATACATTTTTCTGTATCTCAGACTGTCTGAATGTGTGGCTGTCTATCAGTGTAACTGACTGTATCTGACTGTCTGTTTCTGACTGTCTGTATAACTTTAGTTTCTAACTGTCTGTCTCAGACTGTCTATGTGGCTGTCTAACTGTGTAACTGACTGTCTGTTTCTAACTGTATGGCTGGCTGTCTGTCTCAGTTTGACTGTCGGTGCTTGTCTGTCTGTGTGTCTATCTCTGACTCTATGTGACTATGTATGCCTCTGTCTGACTGCCTGTCTGTCTTTGAATGTATGTGTCGGAGTGTATTTGCATTTTGTTACTGTTTTTATGAGTGTGTGTGTGTATGTATGTACCTTGACTCTGCAACAATCTCAGTATGCCCTATACAGTGTTGCCACCCATTATCAGTGCTAGTGATCTTATTCTGTGAGTGTGTGTAATACATTGTAAGTGTGTACTGTGTGTCCTAAGTGAAGAGATCATGTGTGTGTATAATATCTGTATGTGTGTGTGTGTAGGTGTGTACTGTTTGTTCTCAGTGCTTTTATTCTTTCCCATCCCCAGAATGTTGTGCCAATCGCTGTGTGAGGAGGTCATATCTGCCTGTGTGTGTATGTAAATTATTGTGCACATGTAATTTTTTTGTGTAAGTGTGTATGTGTACTGTATGTCCTAAGTGCTTTTTTCTGTCCCACCCCCAGAATGCCGTGCCGTTCGCTGTGTGAGGAGGTCATGTTTGTCTGTGGGGGAGAGATGCTTGCTGAAGCCGGGCTGGAGTGGATGATGCTCGCCTGCTATGCGCTGCCAGAGACTGAGTGTATCCACCCTGGTAGGTCTAGACTCTTCGAATTCTCTTTACATACAACAAAGTAATAATGATATAATGTAAGGATTGAAGAATAATCTACAGCAAAAGTTCTAAATAAAAAGAAAATCAGCAAAAGTTACCAATAAGAAAATACAGAGCAAAAGTTAGAGCAAAAATAGAGCAAAAGTTCCCAAGTTTTCCTGCAATACCACATTGTTGTTGAGAAGTTGTTGATGGCTCTAAAGCACCAACAGAAGAAATGTTCTATTAGACGTATTACCTAGTAGACATTTTGCTTTTAGAGTCTCTTAGGTAGGTTGACTTGCAGTACTAAACGTAGTTTTGTGCAAAGGAGATGAGCATTGAATACCATTTGGTTTAAAGTTTTTAAACTCTAAGCTATTACTTTAACCCTTAAGCTGCCATGCCCAGTTACAACCAGAGCTGGATACTAGTATTGCCCAGAAGAAAAAAAGCATTGTGTATGTGTAGCACACAAAATTTGGAACTTACTTTATCTCTGATTGTTATTGATGGTCTTTCTGACATAAATCCTTTCCAGGACCAGCAAACTGGACAGCGTTCAACGAGACCCTACAGAAGCTGCACCATCAGAGAATGGACATGGACAGGTCTAACATCACGGACAACTCTAACCACACAGAAGACTCTGATGACACAGGCAAGTGGACAAAATTCTTGCTGTATTCTTTGTCACTGTGTTGAAAGTTTACTTTGCTAATAGTCAATACTTAAAAGTATCTTTGTAGACCAAGTAATGAGGATTTGATGTAGCTACTTTTGCTTTTAACTCTTTGTTTTCCACTTTGTAGACTTATATTTAGAATCTGGTCAGTTGTCTTTTTTGTAATTCTATTATGTTCCCATCTATGAATATTGATTTTCCAAGATCATTTCAGTTATTGGAATGTTGTGATATCATCTAGGAGATAGAGTTTATGCAGTTGTATTTGATAACCAACAAATCAGCACCAAGGATGGGTCCTGTTCCACTTGTATGATATCATGGAACAATACATATTAAGAATGTTTTTAAGACATGATGATGCCATTTGTAATATTTCAGTCCTTCTCCTTCATTTTGTTTTCTCTCTTTTCTACTTTGTACACTTTAAAAATGATCTTCATGTTACAAATGATCTTCATGTTACAAATTAATTGTGATGTTCTTTTCCATTACACCACATGGAACACTTTGATGTTAGTAGTTTTCGAATCGACATGATTATGTTACCATGTTATGGATATATGGTCTTAAAATTGTAACATAATGTTACCATGTGTCTTTATTGCATCTCTTTCATTGCTCCTCCAGAATTTCAGTGTAAACCGATCCACTACGACCGTTGTGGTGCCCTTCCGTACGCGGACGCCAGGTTTCCCAACATCCTCGGCCTGCCGTCTCCAGACTTCAGCCTGTCTGTCGCATCCTCCATCTTCATGGGAATGGACCTTCTCGGGCTGTCCGGCTGTCATCCTCGGCTCAACGACATTGTCTGTGCACTCTTCTTCCCAAACTGCACCATGGATTTCATGTAAGACGGGGACAGTAGAATAAGTGTTAATTCAGCACTAAGGACAGGGAAAGTAGTGCATGTCAAATATTCCAACTTGGTTTAACTTCAGTTATGTGTAATTCAATACATCCCGCATTTAAAAGATGCAATAGGTACATGTAGATTGTTCTTGTTTCTTAGATAAGAAATATAGAAGACCAATAACCTAGATAGTATATAGTATATACCTGGCTGATGCTTTTGAACTCCTCAGGTACGTGTACCTTTCTCGTGGCCTGAATGGACTCTACTACTCACACCTTTGAAAGTTTCATATGACAGTCTTTGCATTCTCTACAACAAGAAATGATCAAGACATTTCTGAACATAGACAGACACTCTCTGAACTTTACATTCTGGAAATATGAACCCGAATAAACATGCATATCTGAATGGTTTGATAACAGTTACAAATGTTCCAGGCTGCCGTGCCGGTCAGTGTGCCAGGAGATCGTGACGTCCTGTGGCGTACAGGTTCTCGGTCTGGTTGGGCTCCACGAGACACCGCTGCCCGCCGCCCTGCCCTGGCTCGCCACCGCCTGCCTGGCACTACCCGAGGACAACTGTGTCGCTCCTGGTAAGGTCAAGTTCAGCTGTATTCCTGAAACTTAACACGTGTATATTTGATTGTGGCGTTTGATCTTTTTTTGTATATTGAGAATATGTTTGTAGTGTGGATCTTGCAATTTGGCCTATTGGCTACCAGGAGTTTCAGTCAATGAACCCAATTCTACTTCTAAGCCTCCTATAGAATTTTTAGAGTAAACTTTGATGAGAATGACAATTAACTAATCATAAACAATGACAATTAACTAATCATAATTGCATATGAACATAATAACAAAATATTTTTTCCCAATGGCAGATTGTTTCAACCAGAAAACGTTCATTTTATTGTGATGAAAACGATGATGATTATGATGTAATACATTACTTCATTACTAATTATCATCATCATAATCTAAAGCAGTTATGACTGGACTTGAACAGTAAGAAGTTGAGCATGCATTTGACCATTCTCTCATGTTATAGTTTCTACTTGTAACTGGAAATAGATTGTGCTTTATTTTTCTTACTGGAGTACAAAATTTGCTTACCAGCTAATTGAATATCATTCATTTCACTCTGAAAACGTCCAACATTAATTTCATGTTTCAGCACAATTCAGCGGGCAGCTAGCGCCCTCTGTTGAAGTAGGCCTGTACAACAACACAGGTGAGTGTAAAAAGTTAGTTCATGATATCAGATGTTGCTCTGTTAAAGTAGCTGCAACATGAAATTCCTTTAGCAATTTTTGTTAGCATCCATCCAACATTTCTTTCTTAGCATCCATCGATGTCCAAACAAAATTCAATTTTCTTTGTTCTCATCATTGCTATGTTTACTTTCAGAATGTGAGCCAATCTACTACGACCGCTGTTCCGCCATGCCCTACTCCACGACCCGGTTCCCTGGTGCGTTCGGCCTCCCGCTGCACGGTGTTGCCCTGGCGGCAGCGCCGACCGTGTTCGGAGTTCTGGACATGCTGATGTTCTCCGCCTGCCATCCCCATCTGGAGTTCCTCACGTGCTCGCTCGCTTTTCCCAAGTGTGAGGCCGACAGCATCACGTGAGTGTTTGAGGGATTTTGAGAAAGCAATAAGATATGGCAAGCTTCACCCCTTACCCATACTGCTTTGTGAAAAAGGAAGACAGACACACTCAAACCCACAAAAAAAGACAGACACGTACAACTCAAGAGTCTATTCTCTTGCTTTTCCCAAGTGTGAGGCTGAAAATATCATTTTAGTACAGGACAGCAGTCAGAGATGGCAGAATTTGCCCCCATTCACCTACTGCTTTGTGATGCACACACACACAGACCAGCTTGTATATACCTACTCAGAAAGGCAGATAGATGTACAAGCGAAGAGTCTGTTCTCTCCCTTTTCCCGAATGTGAGGTTGAAAGCATCACTTGAATATCTGAAAGGACTGTTAAAGGCAATATAATTGGAGATAGCAGAAATGGACTTCAGCCCCTTACTGCCTTGCAACACACACACATGCATGTACAGTGAATCTCACTTGTATTTTTTTGTTAACCCTAAGTCTGCCGTGCCGCTCGTTCTGTGAGGAAATAGTTGTTACCTGTGGAGGGGAGATGCTGAGATGGGGTGGAGTGTACATACTGTATCTGACTTGCCTCTTTGTTAACCCTCAGTCTACCGTGCCGTTCATTCTGTGAGGAGATAGTTGTTACCTGTGGAGGGGAGATGTTGGCGGAGATGGGGCTAGACTGGCTCATCCTTGGCTGTTACACACTGCCAGAGAAGGAATGTATCAAGCCTGGTTAGTTACAGTCTTATATCTTAAAGTAAAAATGATATATCTTAAACTATATGTATCTATTTTTGAGGAAACATTTTTGTTGTAGTTGAATAAAAGCAAAAAATATGTAATCTAAATGCTAAGTTGTAATTTGAAATTATGTTTTCTTTGTGTTGAGTATTTGTGTAATTTTCAGATGCGTATATGGGGTCATGGCAGCTCAACATGACACTGGGTGGTGCAGGTGAGTTTTAAATTTTGTTTTTAGCGCCGTAAATTTGTCTTTAAAACTGCTAGTGATGGTTTTGTGTTGAATCATGTTATAACAATGACATGTTTTTTTTGCAAATTTTATTGAAATAAATCTTACATAATAAGAAATGTCAGACAATGTAGCAAAACATGAGATATATAGTAAGAAACATATCTGACGAAAAATTGAAATATTCATATGAAAAATTATCTCTACTTATCAACCAGCCTGCCAGCCTGTTCGCCATGGCCGTTGCTCAGCGATGGATTACGCTTACACGTACCCCGCCTTTGGCCTGCCGAGTCACGAGTTTCCCCTCGCGATAGCGTCTGCCATGTTCACAGGAATGGACGTCCTCGGACTGTCAGGTTGCCACCCTAACCTGGACGACGTTGTATGTGCCCTGTTCTTCCCAAACTGCTCTGTCGATTGGTTCAAGTGAGTTGCCATGGCAACTGCCAATTTTTCAAAATCTGACTGTGACATGCATGATTCTGAGATTAAAGCTGTTGTTATTATTATTGAAAGATTTTGTTGCTGCTTCTCTCCATACTTACAAGTCAAATACTAATTTTTAAACGTCAATAAAGATCCAGGTAGTAAGATACCCCAAATAGGAATTACTCATTGACAAGCAACCAGATATTATGTTAGAAATGGTCAGCGTTTTTGTTGTTTTTCGTTAGGGACAGTGGAGAAATGGTGTTGGATATCAATACACAGCTAGGATATCAAAACTCTCTCCAACAAGATTTTGCCAGTGTCACTGACAAAAGGATGTTGTTGGAAATGTCTAATCGTTTCCAAAATCATATCCATTTGCTTGAGTAACTGTGCTTTTTGGCTTAATTCTTAAACAATTTCTTATTGAAACGTTTTCTTGCTGTTGTTTCTCCCCAGACTGCCATGCCGCCCCCTGTGTGAGGAGATCATCATGACCTGTGGTGCACCAGTACTGGAGATGTTGGGACTGGACGAAACTCCGCTCAGCGCAGCTCTGCCCCTCCTCGCTGCAGCCTGCAGTGCTCTGCCTGAAGAGGACTGCGTACCTACAGGTCAGGGCTCGATATACTTTTTCTGCATACCTGCACTGATGCAGGTAACATTGAAAATAACCTGCACCAGACAAATTTTACCTGCACCCCTCTGAATTTAGGAAGAATGGATCATACTAAATTTGTTCAAGAACCATTACTATTTTTTTGCTTTTATACTTTATAGGTGGTAACATTCAATGCAGCTAATAACAATCCACAAACACTTACATCATAAGACATTTATGTATAAAGCCCAGCTCATGGACCAGTGCAGGTTAGGTGCAGGTAGACACCAGGAATACCTGCACAGCTCCAATTTTACCTGCACTAACGTGCATATGCAGGTGGTATTTTGAGCCTTGACTGTACATACATACCCACCGGGTTAAGTACAGGCTGCAACAAAACAACAACTGACAGATGCATGAAATACAATATCTACCAACATAAAAATCCTATTCTAAGTGAATTACTTCTTCTCGCTTCTTTGTTATACTGAAAATGTAGGAACAGATATTTTTTACAATCAAAGATTTATCTAAATTCAGTAGGAATATAAAGTTGTTTGTATTGCTTAGGTATGCTAAGTAGGGAACCGTAGATTCAATCAGTTTGGTATACACAACTTACAACTTTTTCTGGTAACCGATTTGGTAGGCAAGGTACTCACGCAATGGATAGATTAGGAAATGTATCATGGAAGCTTTTATCTGTGTTGGAAGTACAGTAATCATAGTGCTAAACTTTCTTACAACATAAAGGTTACCTTGCTGCAAGGGATTCAGCACCAAGGAGAGAACCACTAGTAACAACAGCTCTATTGAACATCTAGCAATACAGTAAAAGGGGAAATGGTAGGGGAGGATTTATGCTCAAGATATTGCTGTTATCTTTTAATCACAAACTTAAAACTACATTATTTTATGATACACGGATCAAATTTTTAATGACCACAGTTGCCTTCTTCAGGATCAATACTGCCGATTAATCGCTTCAGAAGGTAAACTTGTGAGAGTTGTACACACCTGATATTATTAAAACCTGAAAAGTCTGACCATTTCCAAAACTATCCAGTTACTTGTCATGAGTAACTATTACCTTACATATCTTGACACCTGGTGTCTCAACCTGCATTGAAGAATACTGGTACTTTCAACATTTTAGATAATACCGTCAAAGCTATCCAAATAACCTACTACAAAAATAATTATTGTGACTCGTTATGTTCTTAATTGTCTTAATCTGATGTTTTTATTGATTTCCCTTACCTCCAGACACACCCAAGGAAATGTTGGGTCCCTCTGCTGACATGATGCTGATGATGAGTCTGTATAATGGAACAGGTGAGTTGGAAACTTTGTCACACCTGGAAAAATTCCTTCCAAGTTCTACTGCAAATTCTTCAAGTTTGTGCACTCAAAGCAGATGCAATATGAGCATGGCTTGCTGAAAATTTGCTTATTATAATACGTTCTACCCCCAAAAAACAACTAATCCAGTATTGTGTTTAATTATCAATAATTGACAGTGATAAACAAAATGTTATTAACTGCATGCTGTCAAGGGAAACCTCCGATAAACCTTTTAGGTTTCTGGCATAAACCTTTTAGGTTTCTGGCTTCTCCATCATATTCTTCTTACCATTTTTAATTTTTTTAAAAAATCAGGTTCATAGGCCCTGATGTCACCATCATGAAGATGAAGAGCAGCCCATAGTGATAACTGTAGAAGCATGGTTGTTTTTGTATTATGTGCAAATAAACAATATAACATTAAGCAATCACCCCAAGAATGTATTTGAGTCTGTGCTCAGATCTTTTACTCCTTGTTCCAGAATGCGAGCCAGTCCCCAACGATCGCTGCGCAGCCATGTACCCCGAGACACGTTTCATCAACGACCTTGACCGTGGTCTGTCTGCCGGCCTGGCACCAACGCTGTTCGGAACGTTGGATCTGCTGATGATGACGGGGTGTCATCCTTACATGGAGCTGTTTGTGTGCTCACTGGCATTCCCTGAGTGCAAGCCTCAAGGAGTGAAGTAAGTACTGAAAGTTATTTCCGACATCTTAGCTCAGTAAAGAGCTAATATGTATCCTTCCACTGGTCATGACAGAGAAGACAGACACTATATACTGGATTTACAGGTTCATTGTAACATGGAAATTCTCCTAGGTCTTTTCGACAAGCACAATTAACAGTGGACCGCGGCTTTGTGAGCGACACAGCCGGAATCAAACTCACGGCTGGTGGTTCCAAAGGCAGGGCTGCCAACCAATGGATTACACATGCCACGTAAATGTTTAACTACTAAAATGGGGCCGCATGTATCTTTTCTAAAACTCATGGGTAAACTATAGTTTGATTTTTTATTGTCCTGAGGATTTCAGATGGTCATCAAAATGTCAGCTCTTGAAAAATATGTGGTTGTCATCAAAGAATTGGTTATTCAATTGATTTTGATTTATCTTATCAATTTGAAGAAAAAGCTCTTTTGTCTATACAATTTATAGCTAGATGGACCCATTTTGAGCAATTGACCTCCTAAATTTAGGGTTAATCACAATAAGTGTATTTTTTGTTTGTATTTAATCGATCCCGATAAACCACCTCATCATGTAACACACCAAGTTTTTACTGAACAGCACAGGCTGCATAATTTATCCAATACAGATTTTTTAGCGTTGTTAGGACCCATCTGTTCAAGACCTGATCACTCTGCCAAGTAGAGATCCTTGCTACAGAATTCAACTGTTTTAATTTATACGAGACCTATTTCCATGGCTGACAACGCTTGCCTACATAGTGAGGATTTTAAACTTATTTTGCTGTTTTTTTCCAGGATGCCGTGCCGGTCGTTCTGCCAGGAGATCCTGCACACCTGTGTGATCCAGGCACTGAACTCAACGGAGCTGGAGTCTCTCATGTTTGCCTGCTACGCACTGCCTGAAAAGGACTGTATCTCACCATGTAAGTCAGATGTAATGTTAACATTAACTCTCAAGTCTAGTAGCTTCAGTTAAAGACCGCCACATTAAAGAAAGTTGTGTAATTAAGGCCTTCTCTTGAAGCATTTCTTGAGAACCTGGAGAGGTGTGCATACCTCGAGGATTACTGAATATAGACTTTGAATTCACTGTTATATCAATGTGGCAGTATTACGGTATCCAGCAGAATAATGACATAAAGTTGCTAGAATAACTTCTGAACTTTTTTTCAGACTTCTCTGTACAGTATGTAGCAGGGTGAATTATAGATTTATTTCTCTTTTTAAAGTTTGAATGTCTTTTTCTAGATCTGCCCCAGTACATTGAGACAGCACAAAGCAGCATGGCAGCCCCACAGAACAGCTCAGGTACGTGTCTATACATGCAGTTGGTCACTCATCATAATCATCATCCACTGTGTTCTGCCTCTACAGTCTTTGAAAAGTCCTCAGTTTTATGTTTAACGTAACAGTAATGGAGGATCATGTTACTGTCTTTCTTAAACCACTGCACTAGTCTTTCAAATTCAAAAGAATTTGTACAAGACTTTTGAAGTGCCACCATGGTCTTTACAACAATCTACTCAAAGTCTTGTTGCTGTGTTTCCCTCTCTTACAGAGTGCCACCCTATCCGGTTTGACCGGTGCTCTGCCCTCCCCTACTCCGACACCCGGTTCCCAAACCTCCTCATGCAGCCCAACCAGGACTTTGCCATCGCCTCGGCAACCGGCGTGCTCTCGGTACTGGACATGCTGGGACTGTCACAGTGCCATCCTGACATGGACGCAGTCGTCTGTTCTCTCATGTTCCCTACCTGTGAACCGGAGGGCATGATGTGAGTTGTTTGTTTGTTTGTTTGTTTGTTTGTTTGTTTGGGACATATTTAGCTGTTGCAATACCATTCTGACACTGTTCGGTCTGTTCTTCATGTTTCCTATGTGTGAATCTGAAGGGTTGATTTTTGTTGTACCTACTTGTTTGTTTGTTTGTTTGTTTGTTTGTTGATGCAATAGCTTTCCTCACTTATCACCAATTAGTTGTTTGGGTCAGTTCTTATGGTACTGGAGAATGGGAATGATACTTTTGAAAATATACTGCCTAATTTTTATCTTTTTGTACTCACTCAATTTTGCTCTCTCTTTCTCTCTCTTTCTCTCTCTCTCTCTCTCTTTCTCTCTCTCTCACTCTTTCAGTCTCTCTTTCTCTCTCTGTCTCTTTGTCTCTTTTCTTCTCTCTCTCTCTTCCTCCCTCTCACCTTTTTTCATTTCAAAGAAGCTAACAACTGGAAAACAAATGACAGACTGAGTACATGTATTATGTTATGTGAACTGGTATGACTATATTTCATTACACAGAATGAAAATGTACCATAATTGACAATATGTTCTTTGCCTTTGCCTCAATCGCAGGCTGCCATGCCGATCGCTGTGTGAGGAAGTCATCACGTCCTGCGGGGTCCCAGTGTTAGGGCTGGTAGGGCTTGCTGACACCCCACTCACCGCCGCCCTCCCCTGGCTGGCCATGGCCTGTCTGGCCCTTCCTGACGAGAACTGCCTCGCTCCTAGTGAGTTCATGCTCAAACATCCTACAGCCTGTGCCATAATTCAAGCGAACGCTGGACGACTTTTTAGATTGGCTGGAGCTTGCCAAATTTCAAAATAACCCGAGCTGTGACCGTATTTTGCTAAAAATCTTCCCTGTCACATATTGTCTTTTCCGCCTTTTGATGCACAGCTGACATCACACATAGGTTTGAATCCAAGCAGACGAGCTGCTAAAATTACCCAAAGCAATGTAATCGACAGGACGTACTTTGGGCAAAAAATCCCATTTGGAGCTTGCCAGACCTGAGTTCTTGATTTCTGACAGGGACTTTAAAGAATCTGATATATTTTGTAATCATTTTTTAACTAGATGTTGAAATTAATCTGATGTTTACTCTTTTATTACCCCAGCTTCACCTACAAGCCCACCTGTTTCAGCTATGGCTCCAGGATTGGGACAGATCCTATACAACAACACAGGCAAGTTTTATTATTATTGAAATTCATATTCTTGCCACTTGGCAATTGCAAAAGCAAACTTAATAGAATTGCGTTACAAATTTTATTATCCTCTTTTGTTTCCATCGCTAGTTACATCAAATATTTCTCAGTCTGGACAAACAAAAGGGTTTGGATGCAGAATACTGACTTTGATTCTTGTTATACTACTATAAAGATATTACTACCATTAGTATGATAGCCTTCAACAACTTTCTTTAAAAGACCGTTAGAATTTCTCTAATTTTCAGTTGTAACCAGAAGAGATGAACAATAGTACCAACAAATGTAGTATACCTCAGTAAATAAAGGAATAATCAAAAACTCCTAGTCAGATCAATACCATTTTTTTCTTAAGTACCAGTTTTCACTGAATACATGCTCAGCTCATCAGAATAAATCTCTTAGTAACAAACTCCTGTACTTGAAACTGGAAGTAATCTATTTTGATTTTCCCCGCAGTATGTACGCCCGTTCCGTATGAACGCTGTTCCGCCCTGCCGTACTCGGAGACAAGGTACCCTGGCATGCTGGGGGCAGACTTCGGTCCGCAGCTGGCGTACGGCGTGGTTCCCAACATCTTCGGGGTCATCAACCTCATGGAGATGTCTGGTTGTCACCCTCAACTAGACGTCTTCATCTGTGCCATGTCTTTCCCTGAGTGCTCTTCTGAAGGAGTCAAGTAAGGAACACGTCTAAAACTTTCATGTCTTAAACTTTTCCTAAGAGTTCTTCTCTAAAAGCCAAGCTGGCAGCAAATAATCTCAAGTTCAAAAGTCAAGGTCTATGTTGAGGGTGGTTGACAAGATGCTTTACACATAACCAAAGGGTTGGACAAGTTTTCTAAAGTTCACTTGACAATGTCCTCTTGGGCAAGTACTGGACATATTAAAAAATCTGCTTGACTGTCTGAACCAAATTTCTACTTGCCCGAAATTTGAATTACATTGTTCACTTCCAGCAATGGAATTCTTTTAGCATTGGCTCTATTTTTACTGTGTTGAACAATGCTTGATACCATGACTGAAAAGTAACAATGTTATGAAAATCTCACTCATTAAACAATGTCATTTGCCCAATGGGGCAAGTGGGGTATGACATGTGGTTGCCCGATCAGCATTTTTACTTGCCCGATCAGCATTTTTACTTGCCCAGGACAATCGGGCTAGTGGACTGAACCCTGAACCAGAGAAATTGACCTGCCAATATTTCTATCATGATTGCTGTAGACTCTATAGTATAGGTTTCTTAATTATTTTATTTTTTCCAGGATGCCGTGTCAGTCATTCTGTCAGGAGATCCTGCACACCTGTGTGATCCAGGCACTGAATGCCACGGAGTTGGAGTTCCTGATGTTTGCCTGCTACGCACTGCCTGAGGACAACTGCATCGCTGCACGTGAGTTCATGTTTCAAAGTTCACCCTTCAGAGAAGCGTAGACCATGCATTGCCTGCAGTTGGCCATAGGGGCATGTTCGGGCATGACGCACCCGCCATGACACATGAGTCAGGGGTAGGAGGAACCCCTTACATCCTTGGTCAGAAGTCCTCCTTGGAGACGGAAACTCCAAACAACAAACCTGCATCTGCTGGCGCCATCTTACACGTTGCATACAGTTGCCCCTGTAGGACTAGTGCGCCAGTGGACGAGAGGGTGGAGAAGGACGCGCACACCCCTCCTTCACCTTAAAAACCCAAGTGCATGCCAGGCAGATGGGTCGCCTTAAACCCACCTTGTCTGCCTACCATTGTCTTTTGAGACAGAAGGATGCCAACAACAAGACCGTGTTAAAGTGGAAATCTTTGTCAGCGAGTTCGACAGCTGTAGCTAATGCCTTCAGTTACACGTGCAAAGGATAGGCCTGACAGGTCATTGTAATATAACTAGCCACCGCTTCATGTCAGTAAAGCCTGTAACACGTTATGCCAAGGGCATACAACACAAGTTGCAGTTAGGCTACCTGCTACAGAATACAGATAAAAAGATGATTGTGACTGTACAGATTACATTTTAAGTATATGATAGCACTTTCCATGAGACTGATTTTTTCTGTGCTCAATGTTTTTTTGTGATCATTTCTACAGCTGGACCAGAAGCACCAATGAGTGAGGCTGCCTCCTATAAAAGCACAGGTATGTGTGTGACTGTGTAACTTGCATTTTCAATCCGTTGATTTTGAACTACATTGTATGTGTATTGGGATACAATCATTGCAGTGTGCATTTGCACACATCCTCGTAACTACAAACTTGAAATTACAGTTTTGGTAGCTATTCATTTTATCTTTCCTTTCATCAAAGCAATAAAGCATCCCATATTTTATAGAAATATCTTTTTGCTCAATATTTCTTGTGGTAAATCAACAAAATCTCTGTGCCGGTAAAATTTTGTCATGATGTTGATTCAGTTTTCTTGTTTCTAAGCCTACCATACCCTGCATTTGGTAGTTGGTTTGGTTTTATTCAATTGCCAGCAGTACACTCTCTCTCACTCTTTCTCTCAAGTTTATTGTCTGTTGTCTTGCAAGGGGTGGATGTTATGGGATGTTTTTTAGGTCTGATTGCTGACCTCCAAAAGATAGATCAGACAAAAAACAACATTTCGAATTAAAGTGTTTGAAGCGGAGGTTTCACACGGCTGGATACCCTTCCTGACACCAACTCTGTTAATGTTACAGCATCCAGAGCCCGTCTGGGTTTCTTTGGTCTTCGTAACCTGTAGAGTTTCCCTTCTCCTAGGGTTGATGTTACAGGTCACTTGCAGCTCGCAAAAATGCTAGGTACTCAAGAGTCTGTAAAAAAAGCTTGTGGTAGGGAGACAGAATAAATGTTGAGCCTGAGTACAATGTTTGCATTGATAGGAAACTCATTATTTTTTTTACTTGTCCCAGACTGCCAGCCACTGCGTTACGGCCGCTGTTCCTCCCTGCCCTACTCGACCACGCGGTTCCCCAACCTGGTGATGCAGCCCAACCAGGACTTCGCCATCGCCTCCGCTCACGGCATCATGAGTGTGCTGGATATGGTCGGCCTGACGCAGTGCCACCCTCGTCTGGAGACCATCGCCTGTTCGCTGTTCTTCTCTTCCTGTAAACCGCAGGGATTCATGTAAGTACAGAAATGCTCCTGCAGTTCAAAAACTGCTGCTAGGGGATCAAAACCTTACACAGTGTCATCCTTTTTGGGAGACCATTGTATCTTCTCTGTTCTCCTATGAACTGAAGGGTTTCATTCAAGTACAAAAATGCCCCTGCAGTTCAAAAATTGCTGCTAGAGGAGCAAAACCCTTCCCAGCATCATCCTTGTCTGGATACCATTACCTCTTCCCAGTGTTCTTTTGCTACAAAGTGGCCATGAAAAATGCCCCTGCAGTTCCAAGTCAGCTGCTAGGAGACCTATACCATTTGCCTGTTTTCCTCCACCTGTGATTTTGAGGAATCTCAAAGTAAGTTAGTACTTGTACATGTAGATGAATATAGAAGGTATATTCTACCAGCTGGATGAAATTGTTTTGGGATGTTTTGTCAGGTTTCCGTGCCGATCCTTGTGTGAGGAGATCATCACGTCGTGTGGAGGGCCAGTACTCGGGCTGGTTGGCCTGGAGGAGTCGCCACTTGTGGAGGTTGTACCGTGGCTCGCTGTAGTCTGTAACGCTCTTCCAGACACAAACTGCATTGGAGAGGAGTCATCATCATCAGGTTAGCCATTACTACATCTTTACTGTGCTTAATTATTATCAAAGCTTTGTGTTTGTATGTGTCACGTGTGTGCATGTGTGTATGTATGTATGTGTGTGCATGTGTGTATGTATGTACATGTATATGTGTGTGTGTGTTGTGTGTGCTTGCTGCCATCTGTTATGCTCTTCCAGACACGAATTGGATCTGAGGAGAGCCATCATCATCACCATTAGGCTGGATGGTTCTACAATTATAATGTCTTTACTATGCCTTAGAATGTGTGTGTGTCTGTGACTCTGTGTGTTTGGTAGATATTTAGGGCATGTTGCCAAAAGTTTAAGGGGTTAGATCTACAAGTTCTCAAGTTCAAATTCTGCAGTTGTCTCATCTGTAATTCTTGGACTCAATTATCTGTATCCAATGGAGTAAACTAAAATTGCAACAGCTGCTTGGCTTGTACTTCATTCACATACTATTTTCCTGTTTGTTCTGTTTCAGGTAAACCTGGCCAGGCAAGACCTCACAACCACACTGGTAAGCGCTCATTTTCTTCTTTTAAAATCTAAAACCAACAACTTCAATTACTGTTGTCTGAAAATAGTTAATATGTAAAACATTTGAACTGATTTTTCCTTGTTTGTTTCTTCACTATTCCAGCATGTGAACCTGTGCAGTACGACCGCTGCAACGTTGTGCCAGATGCCATGACCATCTTCCCCAACTTCTTTGGCTTGCCGAGTCAGAACTACGCCCTCATTGCCACACCTGCTGTCATGGGTCTCCTAGACATTCTCCAGGTGTCCAGGTGTCATCCTCACCTGGATAAACTCCTCTGTTCTCTCTCCTTCAAGCAGTGCACACCTGATGGCGTCAGGTTAGTAGCTCTTGTCATCCTCTTTCTAAACAACTTGAAGTTCTTAGAATACTTTTTGTTGTTTTTGCAAAGACTGCTTCACGACGGACGCAAAACCATTGTAAAAATTTTTTCTGTGGCATTCTTGCTGCATATTTCCAGCATTCTTGATAAAAACAAATACTGTTGACGTCACTTCTTTCCTTATCAACGCCGCAAAAATATTTATTCTGTTTTCTGCTCACCTACCCCATTGTCTAAGCACTAAATGAACTTGTGGGAGGTGTCTGCTGTGTGAAAACACATGAATGCTTGCAAAGCACAAATTGAATACAGACCTGGTCTTTAAACTTTGAATACATATCTATCAATAAGTGTATTCAGAGGGTAGGTACAGTTAGACTGGGCCAACTTGAAGAATGCTATCATCATGGCTTTTCCTATTGGCATAAAAATCAGTGGAACAACACAATACCAATAACTCAAGATTGAATACACATTATCTTAGAAACTTAGAATGCTATAAAGAATCTGATCTTAATACTAGCAATTACTCAAGCAACTGGATATGATTTAGGAAGAAGTGACCGTTTGCAAAATCATATCCAGTTGCTTGAGTAATTATTACTATTCAGTGTATCCTATTTCCTGCATGTCTAACTTCATTGGTAATCGTGTTTTTCCCCCAGGATGCCTTGTCGCTCCTTCTGTGAGGAAGTCATCGCTACCTGTGGCGGCCCTGAGCTGGAGTTTCTCTCCCTGGCCTGCTACATCTTCCCTGACACCAACTGTTATGCCCCTGGTGAGTTCCTTCTGCCCAAATCTTCACCAGAATGTGTTTATTCATACATTGTAGCTTGGTGCTCCCCCCAAAAGTGTTTCTTTTGGGAAAAGCTGAACAGCGATTTTTAACATGGGCTAAGGTCCTCTATATACCAGGGAAGGGACCATTGCTGCCCCTTCCCAGAAAAAGAAACGCTGCCACTCCAAAATTTTGCGAAGAAGGCTAGTTTATTTAGTGCTTTGGCGGCAGCATATCAAAAAATGATTAGAAATAGTTTGATTTTTCATGGAGATACAGCAATGTCTGTTACCTGGTAAGTTATTTCTTTTCATGAAATCACTTGACAAGCTACATATTTCTTTTGAGACTAGTGTTTTATGATGAACTGATTGATGCAAAGATTTCCCTGTGGTGCTATCACCACACGTATTTCAGCACTAAGGACATTTGCCATGAAAATTCTCAACACAAATAGGTGGACTGTTGTATGTTGGACTGTGGTACAACAAAGATCAAAAGAAACATAGAACTCAGTAATTTTCTTTAAAAGACTGTTAAGATTGCAAACCAATTCTCTCAAAGTATGAAAAATTTTTTTGATAATAACACACTTGTTAGATATCATGTGGCTTTGTCTTCAGTAAATAATGCATCTTGAATGACCAGAAAGTATTGTGAATATGGTCAGAAGCATTATATATACTGTAATTCGTGATATTTTCAATGTACTGTTATGTTCACGGTTTTCACGGTGAAGGCTGTAACGTGAACTTATCATTATTCAATTTGATAACAAATAATTCACAGACTTTTTCTATGTGCACATGCCGCGACAGTGAACATTTAGTTCCAAGAACAAGTTAAATTTTCTCAGACCGTGAAAGTTTGGTACCAAGAAGACAAAGTGAATTACAGTACCTGTTAGAAGGTGCTATTTTTGCTAATGTTGGTGCTATTTTCATCATTTTCAGCTCCATACAACATGTCCTCTCTAACTGACATGTCGGCAATGCACAACAAGACTGGACCATCCAATGAAACTGGTGAGTAGGTGAAGATCTGAATGGATTAAAGGGTTTCTTTAACATCTAAATGAGAACAGAGTATGATAGATGAGAGAAGTAAAATGATGACAATCACTCTTGCTGATAATATTTTTTTCTAAATTTTCTCCTGTTTTGGGATCCACTAGGGTATGATCACAGTTTGATCCTGTCATACTCTAATGCTCCGAATAAGAAAACATGCCAACTGTCCACCTTGATTCTGATGCTATCTGTATTTGAGCCAGTCTGTTATGGTCACAATTTATTGTCACTGTTTGAAAAATTACAAAACATACTAATGAAATAAAATGTATTTCTGAGTAAAGTCAAGTCATAATGTCTCATACATTTCAGCTCTGACTTCTATGTTACATGTTTTGCACAATTTCCAAGCTATTATGACTTTCTTATGGTTACTTCTTGGCCCTGCCATATGCCCACAACCACTATGGGATCCTAGTGCTCTGTCTCCAAAATCTGCCATTCAAACACTTCAGAACTCTCTGTGCTCCTTATTTTTCAGTTTGCGAGCCAGTACTTTACAGTTTGTGCTCCACCTTGATGTACTCCCATGCAAGATCCTGTACATGCTTGGCTAATCCCCCTGCCGTCCTTTAACACTTTGTATTTGAAATCTGCCGTCTCTGAATGCTGATTGCTTGATCTTTTTTCCCCAGTTTGTGAGCCAGTCCGTTACGGTCGCTGCTCCGCCCTGTCGTACTCCCACGCGAGGTTCCCGAACGCGCTGGGCTTCCCGCTGCAGGAGTTCTCACTTGCCGCTGCGCCGGCCGTGTTCGAGGTGCTGGACATGCTCCAGCTGTCCGGCTGTCACCCCGCCATTGACTCACTCGTCTGCTCCCTGTTCTTCCCGGAGTGCTCGCAAGGGGACGTCAGGTGGGTCTTCAACTCAGACTTGGGTTCACGGATTGAAGACTTAGAAAATACATGGTCTTCAACACATAATTTAGGTTCTCACATCTTAGACTTAAATAAATACATTAGTCTTTAAAATGTAAGTTAGGTTCTTGGTTCTCAGAGCTAAAGAAATACATGGTCTTCAAGACAGAATTAGGCTATGGGATCTTAAGACTTAAAGAAAGTCTTCAAGACATAACTTAGATTAGGTTCTTTGTTCTAAGACTTAAAGTAATAAATGGTCTTCAAGACAAACTTAGGTTCTTAGTAAATAAGAAATACATTACAAATGCCTAAAGCTAACTGACAGCCTTCAATAATGACAGAAACATGAATTAAAAGTTAAGATAAATGCGTAGACTTCAAGTATCCAGAGAACCTATGCTTTTGAGAACATCTAAAGTGTAGTGATGAAAGAACGAAAGAAGAAGAAGAGGATCTAAAATCAAAGATTGTGCTGATTCTAACAACCAATTTTTTCTAATGCTAAATACATTTTCATAACATATCTTTAGCACCAAAGTAAGTCAAAAAGTGAAATTCTTGATTAAGTAATAATTCAATGATTGCATAAAAAAATGTGATCTTTTCATTGGAATGTGTTCCACCCAAGTGTAAACATTTTTGTTTACTTGTCAGGTTGCCATGCCGATCGTTCTGCCAGGACGTGGTAGCGACATGCGGAGGCCAGCTCCTGGCTATGGCAGGGTTCGAGTGGATCAACGTTGTCTGTAACGCACTTCCTGATCACAACTGTACTAGTCCAGGTTTGTAAAGATATGTATTTACAGTCAAAGCTGGTACAGGCTGTCACTTCCAGTTACAAGCCACCTTCCCACCAATATGGACATAGTTAACCCCACCCTGTCCTGTCCTTAATCCCTTGAAGCTGAATCCAGGTTTGACTTTACTCTATTCAGTAACACTATTATTGCCTCTTAATGGTGACTTATGAACTTGTTTGTACTCTGTTTTGTTGAACTTTTAGCAGTCTATCTAAATTCTAAGCATTTCAATAGCAGAATTCTTTGCACTTTTAAGTCAAGGCCATATTAGTACAATTTATTCATAATGCTGATTAAAAATTAAAAAAATAGAAATTACTATTGTCATTTTATCATTGATCAAATTTTTTAACATGTCCTTTATAATGTTTGCTATTTGTATGATCCATTACTGTTACAGTAATATCCTTGCAATTCCAGGCTGCCAGAAGGAATGTTACGCCTATTGCTTAAAAAAGCAGTCTATGAGTCTACGACTGTACTAAGACAGCCAGGGCAACATCCCTCGCAATCTCTGTAATAATCTAACCCGAAGGCTAATGATCATAAATATCAAGTAGGTCAGCCTTTAAAGTTTAAGCGTAACAATAGATCTAACATTGAGCTCCATCTCTTACTTCCTTAGCGTAACAGCACTACCATGTCCCAATGCTCTGTTAAAAGGTATTTTCAAAGTTTCCTTTTTTCTTTGTACTTTTCTCCAGTGCTACAATGTGAGCCTATACAGTACGGCCGCTGCCAGGCCATGCCCTACTCCGCAACTCGCTTCCCCAACGTGTTCGGGATCCCTGACCAGACCGCGGCCCTGACGATAGCTCCGGGGGTCTTCATAGGACTAGACTTCCTCTCGGGATGTCACCCGGACATGGAGTTCCTCACCTGTTCACTACTCTTCCAGGAGTGCACTCCTGATAGAGTCAGGTAAGTTCTAAGTGAAAAACTGTAGATCATATCAAAGGTTTTTTACAGTCAAAGATGTCCATGCCAAAAGTACAGTGTTTACCAATAAGCTTCTGAAGTTGAAAAATTTTGAATATTCTTCTAAATTTCTGCACACTTATCTAAGCTTTTATCTCATATCTATAATTAACATTGCTGAACTGGAAGATAAATGAAAGGAAATAAACATGCAAACAGAGTCTTAGCGGAAAGTCTGTATTTTTCGTTTGTCATAAAGTCAGGTTTAAGTTTTCATCCAGATTCCTTTTGCTGTTGTTAGAAATATCTAATATGTAACAACCAGTTTGAAAGAAACCAGCTATCAATAGGACCGCGTAGCGCAGCGGCAGTGTGTTCGGCCCGTGACCGAGAGGTCGCAGGTTCAAATCCGGCTGCCGTGTTACCGATCTTGTGCCCTTAGGAAAGGCACTTTACACAATTTTACTCAGGTGAAAATGAGTACCTAGCTTAGGCTATGGCCGTCCCTCGGATAGGATGTTAAATGGAGGTCCCGTGTCTGGGGAGAGCCATACCCCAGGCACATTATAGAACCCGCCACATGTGCAATGGTGCGGTGTGAGTGGTTACCTACAGTACCTTGGTCGCACCTGGAGCAATTATTGTCGTATTGAGGTCACCTGAGTTGCGCCGAATGGCAGCTTGCTCCTGACACTTGCGACAGTCGTATTAAGGTCACCTGAGTGGCACCAAATGGCAGCTTGCTCCAGACACTTGCGACAGTCGTATTGAGGTCACCTGAGGGGCGCCAAATTGCTGCTTGCTCCAGACCCTTGCGATTTAGCCCCGCCTATTGTAAGCTCCTCGCAATAATTCAGCCCCTCTGCAAAGAGTAGTCGGCCCACCCAATAACCAATAACCAATCAGTGTGGATGTATAATAATGCATAGTAAATGTTGTTTGACAATTAATTGCTTCTTTGAAAACACTTTGTCTGTGTTTTCACAGACTGCCTTGCCAGTCCATGTGCCACGAGGTGGTTGGAACCTGCGGCAGAATGATTGACATGGAGTGGCTGTCAATCATGTGTGATGCCCTCCCCAGGGAAAACTGCATCGAGAGTGGTAAGTTATGCAAATATCATAGCGCACGTTTTAAACTTCAAATTAAGGACATTTCGTTTTCACAGCTGCAGTTCATGTTGATGTTTAATGAGATGTTTTCAATAGTCAATGGTCAAGTTTTATTCTTCAGTTTTGTTCTTCATATCAAAGGTGTCACCTTTCAGGACTTGTTGGATAAGAAGTTATTTCACCAACTTACACCTTTTTAACCACCAAAACTGTGTTTGAGAATGCAGACTTCTATGTGTTACTAATGCTTAACTAAGGCTTAAAGTGATCGATTCATAAATCAATTGGCTCATGCAAAAATTACACACAAAAAACATTATATCAGGATTTACAATGTAAACTACAGTACAAAGGAGCTCCCTTTGAGCCGTCACTGTTCTTTGACTACGTGGTTGACTAGTTACAGACCCTTCTCCCAGAGAATAGCAGGTCACCACAGCCAAGGAGTCAATGTTTTACCATTGTGGAGCACTTGTTTGTCTGTTTGTTTGTTTGCTAATGGGCACTTGTTTATTCTTCCAGCCGGGCCGTGCAAAAGACATGAGTTTGCATGCCGCTCTCCGGGAGGAAACGTTACCTGCATCGATGCCGATCTGAAGTGTAACGGCATCTGGGACTGTCCGCTGGGACAGGACGAGATTCCCTGTGGTAGGTCGTGCTTCTGCTTAACAACAACTAGATGAGCTTTTTTCAGAGTAAGAACTGTATCTGCTTCATCCATGGATACTTTTGTCAGATTGGCAGGAATGTCTTCAGGACCCGTCCTTCCATCTGTCCCAGCCCTGATATTTCTTCACTGAGCCTCACTGATAAAATTTTTTTCCAATCCAAAAATCTGAACTTCATGGCATTAAACTGATAAAGAATTCTTACTCTTCTACATGTTAGCTTAAAATGACATGTTTAACAATGAAAATAAAAAACATGGCCTCCCAAACATCAAGTTTTGAGACAGAAAAAGATCGAGACTGAAAAAGATTTAAAGCTGTGACTATGGTTCTAGAATCAGGTTCAGCGACAGGGTTGCAAACCACTGCACTAGGCAAGCTACTCCAATTTCTTTCTTAACCAAGTTCTGTCTTCCCATATCCAGCAGAGGAAGGTTCGTGCCAAGTTTGGCAACACCAGTGTGACTCCCCTGTCCTCTCCAGGAGGAAGAGAGAGGACCACAATGACTCCAGGATGGAGGAGGATGGAGAGGAGGACCATGAGGGACCCTGGGAGGAGGAGGATCACATGGGACCCAGGTGTATCGACCAATGGAAGGTCTGCGATGGGCGACCTGACTGTCGGTCTGGAGACGACGAGTCACCTGAGCGCTGTGGTAAGGAGTCTCAGGGAAGATCTTTTGCATTCGTAAAGCTGTTAACCAAAACCCAATCATTGGAAATAACACATATAGTGACTTTTTCTCATGCTGAAATAAGACGGTCACATTTATCCCCATTGGGCCTGCCTTAAAGTACTGAGTGCAGTTCATATCTTCTGCCAGAGGAAGCAGTTCAGTTTCCATATGTACACCGTAAGAAGAAGTGAAGTCTGCCATCTCTGATTGTGTTGTTCCCTGTTATCTAGTATCCTGTTGACGGTTTTTAGCTGGCACAGTTTACTTTGTTTAAAACCATGACAGCAAATAAGATTGATGTAGCCTACAGATAAGATAGCCTAGTAAAGGAAGAGACTTAAGACATCTTTATGTATCTGTCCTGTGTCTCTGTCCTCAGCCGACCGTTGTGAGCCAGTGCAGTATGATTTCTGCGCCGGTCGTGAGGACAGCACCGTGTTTCCAAACCTGGTCGGACAGCGGACACAACAAGAACTCCTCAACGCCTCGGTAGAGACAACAGCAATCCTGCAGCAGCTACTCGACAGGTACTGTTATAATTGATGTTAAGCTGTAAGTTATCTTGATTTAGCCATATAAGTTTGTTGGCTCTCTGATAATGAAGATCAACAATAGTTTTAGAGCAAAGTCTTAAGTAAATAGTAGAGCAAATAGTTTTTGAAGCTAGAAGGAGAAAATTACATTATATTAGTAACACATTTGTACAGTGCATTGTGACCTCAGAAAATAATTACATCATTATCTGGTCATTCCATTCAGATGTCTTCCTTCTGAGTGCATTCTGGAGACCCAAAATCAACCTTATCTTCAAACACACCGACTAACCCTACTCAACATTTTACTGCATATGAAGTCGTATTAATTTTGTGTTTTTGACTTGTATGTTTTTTATATTTATTATTGTCATTGATATGGACCAAATGCCTGAAATAAAACTGAAATGTTACCTTCAAGTTGATAAACACGCAGTTGCAGTAAATAGATATAGTTTCAAGTTTTTCTCCTATAACCCCATTTTTTATCTTGTCCTTGGGACAATCTTTAACACGGTGGTCCGGTTGCTATGCTTTTGTCCGCGTTGTCAGGGTAATTTGCCCCGCCCAAGGCAACGCGGGGTGCCAACCGCGGCCCTGTGTCCATGTCTACACACTGATACACATTGCTAAATATTTCCCAAAATAACGAATGTATGGTAGTCATGTCAAGAAACAGCAAAACTCACTTACAGAAAGGATATGTTGAATTTTCAAATTCATACAAGTACAAAAGTGACACTAATACACTGCGTTCAAAATACCCTATCAAATCAGACGAACGTAAGAAAGGTTACTATAGGTGACCGAACTTTGAACTTTGCAAATTTTCCTCAAGGGATATTTTTCTAATTTACGCACTAAACATTTGTTGAAGTTGTAGTCAATGTTCATAGCGATAATTTTTTAGTTACAATCCTTTTCCGCCGATGTCTGTGAAATTAAAGATTATTTTCCAAATTTTGGGCCACATTTCGTCACATTTCCCTTCCGTATTTCCCGTGAGCCTGATTGGAGCGAACAGACGACGTCATCAAAATGGCGGCGAAGTTTCGTTCTCCAGGCCCATGTTGTTTTCGCCGAAAAATCTCACGAAGATCAAAAGATATAGGCCAAAATATGAAGCTTGTGCTTATTTCAAACAGTGCACATGGCTGTAAGGGTTTGTTTGGGACTTATAATGAGCTGTGTCGGCCTCAATCAAAGCAGACAAGATATACAAGATGCAAATAAGTGAGAAATACTTCTATTGTATTCGCTGAGTGCCTCAAGCCAGCTAATTGCCCGCGATTTTTAACTGAACGAGTTCTATAGTAAATTTCTTATCCAATCCTCGGAAACGAGATTCAGAAACTGCTGTAGTTTTCAAGTTTTTTGTATATGGGCACCACCGTCCAGCTTGTACAGTCGTAGGGCATTATGCATGCAATCTTCCGGCTATTAACCTGTGATCGTTAGGAGACTCACAAAATTTCACGAAAACTTTGTGTCGGCACGAGGAATTGAAACATTATCGACCGCTTCACGGGCCGGGAGAATTTGTACAGTAAAATAGAAACGTTGAAAGATGCTTGAATAACATACGTCTGGGCTGTACCCCTTGTGATTAGAAATACATGCATGCCGGTTAAGTAATGTCAAACTTGTAAACTGGAAAAATAGTAGAAATGGAACAAATCAGAGGAGTAAGCCGGCCAGAGGAATATAACCGGCCAGGGAACAGCACGCGATCGTCGGATCCTGGGATCGCGAGCTGTTCCCTGGCCGGTTATATTCCTCTCTATTTGTTCCATTTCTACGATTTTCCAGCGATCCGGAGTCTGGTAGAGACTAGCCAGAACTGGCAAAAGGCATGCATGTCGAATACAAGCCGACACATCAAACAGCGGCTTGTGCATAGTCTGTTACCGCCCGTATTGAATTACGAACTGTAGTTCATTATAGAAATACATGGGTGTAATGAATTATTAGAAAGAATACGTTATTGAATCGGAAAGCGAAGGTTGATATTTCCGAGGCGTTGATTACTGATAGAACAGGACAGGGCCAGAGTCAAGCCGGTAATTTAATCTGTACATTTCTCAATCAAGGGCGCAAATATGTAGCAAGGGAAGTGTTGCTTCCATGGATATGTTTTGAAAACAAAACATATATAGAAAGTCGACTTCATCGACAAACTATCCGTACTCTGTCGGTGAATTTCGTGTGTGTTAAGCGTAGCGCAGATTTTGTTTACAAATGGCGACGGGTTCCGCGCGTCCCCGTCGACCGCGCGGTGAAGGCCCCGGGGAATGTCGGAAACTGATATTTCCTTGCATGACCTTAGTTTCGGTATTTTATAAATATTGGTGGCAGAATAGGCGAAAATGTAGCAAAGAAGGACTGAGTGGGCTGTATCAGTAAGACGCATCATCGTGGGAATGACCGGTTTGAAAGCTTGGGTATTGTTTACTATGCAAACAGGGGAACAATTGGGGCGGAGACAGGCGTGCATTTGAATGGGGAAGTTCGCGGGAAAAATTCTGCTAGTCTAGGTGCGACCAAAACATTTCTAGTTCCCGCCCACAAAGGTGTGAACCAATCAGCTATTGTTGCCATTAGTGAAATGGTTGATTGACATTGATTGACAAGATAGGATTTTCAGGGCCTTTTAGACCATCGTGTAATGTTAAAACAGTGACTGATTTTTCTCTCAGATTTAGCTTCATTGTCTTTCTCACTCTTTTGCTGTAGTTCCTGCCACCCCAACATGTCATCAGCGATCTGTACCTCGGTGACCCCCCACTGTGAGGACAGCAGGATGATTCCCGTTTGCCGAGGGGCCTGTAGCGATGTGATGCGCCAGTGTGCATCTGTGTACCAGGGGATCATGCTTCCTGTGGACTGTACCATCTACCCTGCGGACAGGGGGCCAACACCCTGTGTTACCATGGAAGGTAGGGTTGTCCGGAGTGAGGATGGATGGGTGGGGGCAAGTGGAGAGTGTGGGTGGTATGTATGGGAAGGTTTGTGTGTATATTTATGAGCCAGAGGGTTTGTGTATGTATGTGTGGTTGGGTTGGCATATGTGTTGATAGGTTGGTGTTTGAGCAGGTTGCCAGTTGTGTGTATGTTTGGGTGGGCTTGTGACGTGTGTGGTTACAAATGTGTATGTGTTGTTATACGTTTGTGTGCATATGGGTGGGTCGGTGGGTGCATGGGTCTGTGTATGGGTGTGTGTGTGCATGAGTAGGTGGGTTGGTGTGTATGTGTTGGTGGGTTGGGGGATTGAGAAAGAAGCTGTTTTTTTCATATTTGTCTGCAGGTACACTGTGTGTGAAGATGAGTAAGTGACTCAGTAAGTGCCATTAAGAGTGAGTGAGTGAATGTGTGAATATGAGTATATGTGAGTGAGTGCGCAAATGATAAAGAAACTGACAGTTTTTATCCTGTTACTACAGGCATGCAGTGTGGACCTGACCAGATGAGATGCAGATCTCCAGAGGGAAGTCTGTCCTGTGTGCACCATAACCTGGTGTGTAACGGGAGGCCTGACTGTCCTGAAGGGGAAGATGAACAAGACTGTGGTAAGGCCAATCTTTACAAACTGTTGCTTTGTTGTTGCTTTTAGTTTATGCCATTATTTCATAATGATTATCTACAAGTGCTATGCAGGCCACTCTACTTGACATAATAAGAGAGAAGGTTAGTCCAACAAGAAGCAATTAAACTTTGAGATGCTTTGAGAGCAAAGAAAATAAGCAACTACATGAATTCTCTCAATAGTCACCACACATACCACAGCCATGTTTTTCTTCGTAAGCTTTTTTGTTTGTGCCTTTTTTTTATAATGGTTGAGAAAGTTTTGCCTTTAGATCAAATTTTTCCTGGGGTCATGATGGAAATTGCTGGGGTCCAACAGGAAACATGCGTCTTGCTTCATTTTTATTTCAAATTTCTGACAAGCTTGGATTTGTGTAATCTGAAACCTGAGTCCTTTTACCGTTGTTGTAGAATGCCAGCCAATCCGGTTTGACCGCTGCGCCGGTCTGCCGTACTCCCAGACCCGTTTCCCCAACATCCTGGGTCTGCCCAGTCAGGACTTTGCTGTGATGGGCGCGTCGGCAGTCTTCACAGCCATGGACTTCCTTCCCAGCTGTCATCCTCACCTGGAGTCTTTCTTCTGCTCTGTCTTCTTCTCAGAGTGCTCACCTGGAGATGTCAGGTAAATCTTTAAGAACTGTATCTATTTTCTTTTATTCTCCTGTCGATTTGACAGATGAGCAGGCAGACAGGCATTTTACCTGTTTGCCTGACCTGCACATGACTTTTTATGGTGGAGGAGGGGTGTGCAATTCCTTCTCCACCCTCTCGTCTACTGGAGCACTAAGTCACACAGGGACAGAACTGTATGACACGTGTAAGTCGGCTTCAGCAGATGCAGCTTTGTTGTTTGGAGTATCCGTCTCCTAGGAGGACTTTCGACCAAGGATGTAAGGGGTTTCTGTAACCTGTATCTATATAGCCGGTATAACCGCCCTTCAAAGTAACACGCCAGCTTTGCAGGCACGCGGCAGGGAAGCAGCTGGTTACAACATCAAACGACATGTCACAACACCTAGTATCTTTTGCACATCTATTTGCAAACGTTCTCTGAAACTATCCAGCAAAGATGCCTTTACTGTGCTTGGTGAAAACAAATTCCACTGCACGATAGTTCTTGGAGAATACAGATTTTTTAACACATCAATCCAAGGTTGGTAACTCTGGTACTTGAAGGTATGACTATTCCTTGTTTTTTTGAGCTGGTATTACCTGACTTAAAGAGAAACTTCAGGAAGGTAAAAAAAAGGATGTCTTAGATGATAGATTTTTACTTGTGTAAAAAAAATAATCACTTAGAGCTAGTTTGTTTGTTTGTGAACAATTTGATTCAAACACTTTATTTCTCTCTCACTTATGAGTTTGGACAGGTCTCGCTAAATTGATCGAACAAATGAATCAAAGATTAATTGATTGAATGAACAAGTGAACTGATAAATCCTGACATCTGCCCCCAGGTTGCCGTGCCGCTCAGTCTGCCATGATGTCATCACCTCCTGTGGATACCCGTTGCTGGGAGAGTTTGTCCACTGGCCAACACTCCTCTGCAACGCCCTGCCTGAGCACAACTGTGTCGGCCCTGGTCAGTCCAACTCTTTATCCATCAATTTGGCTCAAGCTTAACCTTTAAGTGGTTTACTAGCCATAATAGAGAAAGGAAAGTGATCTCGATACAATTTTAGCTCACTGAATTGAAGACCTCGTCTCCACTGGTCTTGACAAAGACGTTAGATGCTATGCACAGTATTTACAGTTTCATTGTACTGGGGAGATTCCCCAAGCTCTTTTTGAACAGTGCTTAACGTTCCGTCCTAAGGACTGCAACCCTCTCTGGTAGCATGCATTTCAGGTAAGCGACACAGTCGGAAGCAAACTCAAGGCTTCTAGTTCCAGAGGCAGGGCCGCTAACCACTAGACTACGCACAATACAACAATGCTACCACACACTACCATAATAAGATTCTCGTTGGAGCAAACATGAGAAAATTCATCCTCCAGTCTTTGCAGCCCATTAAAATGTTCCCAATGATTCCCTTTTATGTTACGTTTCTCTCCTTTTGGCAGAAATTTCTTTATTTCGTCAATCCATGTCCCTTTGCCTCTCATCTCCACTGTTGTCTTTTGCTTGAATAGCAATGGTAAGTAAATGAAAGCTACAACTACCAGCAAACAGTGTTGACTAAATTTAGAATTTTTTTCTCTTTCACAGAATCAGACTGTACTGAGGGCCAGATGGAATGCTGGGACATGTCTGGAGGCCACACCTGTTTAAGCACCAGCCTGAGGTGTGATGGGAACAGGGACTGTCCGCTTGGAGAGGATGAGATGCACTGTGGTATGTACACCTGGGCTATTTGTTTGTTTGTTTGTGAGGGAGATTGAATGAACTGACTCTCAACAGTTCCTGCCCTTGGTGCTTAAACAGAAGCTGCTTTGGATATAGTTATGCTGTTTGTTTGTTTGTTTGTTTGTTTGTATGCTTGTTTGTATGTTTGTGAGGGAGATTGAATGAAAAGACTCTCAACAGCTCCTGCCCTTGGTGCTTAAACAGAAGCTGCTTTGGATATAGTGATGCTGTTTGCTTGTTTGTTTGTTTGTATGCTTGTTTGTATGTTTGTGAGGGATATTGAATGAAAATACTCTGAAGATTTACTGCTGAAGAAGAAGCTGCTATGCAGACAGTGATGTTCATTTGTTTGTTTGTTTGTTTGTTTGTGAGAGAGAGAGATTAAACAAATTTACTCTTAACAGTTACTGCCCTTGGTGCTGAAATAGAAGCTGCTATACAGAGGGTGACGTTATTTGTTTGTTTGTTTGTCTGTGAGAGATATTGAATGAATTGACTCTCAATAGATCCTGCCCTTGGTGCGGAAATAGAAGCTGCTTTACAGACACTGATGTTATTTGTTTGTTTGTTTGTTTGTTCCTACAGAGGCGAAGTCGTGCGCAGAGGAAGAGCTGGAGTGCTGGACCCCAGGCAGGAGCATCTCATGTGTGGACCGGGCACTGATGTGTGATGGGGAGTGGGACTGTCCGTTTGGAGATGATGAACGGGACTGCGGAACAGGTTCGTGCAAGACAATTTCTCAGTTTGGCAACTCTTGTGGCTAAACCCTCATGTTGTGTCACTTTAAGGTCCAGATTGATACGCATTGGAAGGTGTTTTCTGTTACATATGATGCAACCTCTCAATGTTACAAGTTGTTTTATGGATAAAACTGTGACATTACAGCCAGAAATTTTAGAATATTCCATGATACAAAATGGTGGAAGGTTCTTCCTGCTGAAACACTCTATTCATATCAACCTGATTGAAGTTGAATGAAGACTTTACAGTAACAGCTATAGGTAAGCAAAATAACATTGATAGATTTCATGTCAAAGTGCATACAGAGAAAGAAATACATTTGTAGATGGTAAATACATGCCCAAAGAAGCTTCATCAGCCAGTTATACATGCCTTTGCCAGTTTAAACGTCAGATTAACCTCCACATGGATGCTAACCCTTTTATTTCTGTAACCTCCAGGTTCCTGCATGCCGTTCCCCGAAGACCTGGACTTTTGTTCCCACATCACTGGCTACCACCGCGTCTCCTTCCCCAACTCGTTTGGACACGCTTCCTTCCAGGCCGCCATGTTCTCAGAAGAGTTTGGAAAGCTCATGAAGATAGCGCCGATGATCGCAGAGAGCTGCTACGAGAACGTCTACGTCGCAGCTTGTACACTGTTCTTCCCAAAGTGTGAGAATGGGACAAAGGTGGGTCAAGAAAAGTCATTGTTGGTTTATGCATTTGCTCTACAAAATTCTTCATGTATTAATGTCAACTGGAAGATCAACGTAAAATCACTGTAAGAGGGCATTGTCTGGCCTTATCATGTAACGACTTCCAAATCTTTATGTCTTCGCTTTTTTATTTGTTTTTTTGACTTTTTTATTTGTTTGTTTGCTTGTTTGTTGCTTTATTAGGTCCTTCCCTGCAGAAGTGGAAAAGTGCAGATGTTTGTTTGTTTGTTTTGCTCCCAGGTTCTCTTCTGTGGAAATGTGCAACTGTCATGTGACGTGTGGACATGCTCGTGTACTGAGTTTTTTTATTTGTTTGTTTGTTTGTTTGCTTTTTGTGTCATCAGGTTCTCCCCTGCAGAAGTGTGTGTGAAGATCTCCAGTCCAACTGCATGATGATGGATGACCTTGAGTTACCCTTGTCATGTGACATGTTTCCAGACAATGCTGAGGATCACGCCTGCTCCTCTGCGGAGGCAGTAGCATCATCTGGTAAGGGATTCATCTATTACTTTTGCCAAGAAGATTTTGTTTCGGGTAGCATTTGTGTGTGTGTGTGTGTGCATGGGTGTGTGTGCGTGTGTGTGGATGGACAGTATAACTGATGAAGGCCTTTGTGCATTGTATCTATTTGATATGTTGGTATGTCTTGTTGAGAGCTCAAAACAGTTTGATTTTTGGCCCCTAAGTAGCTTGTTACGGTACTGCAGCGGAGCAACCGGTTTTGATATCTCAAGTTCTGGACATGCTGTGGTCATTATTTTTCAGATATAGATAGCTTTTGTGGCAAAGAGTAAGCAGTGTAGGTTTGGGACCCCTAGTAGCTTTCTTGGAACTGCAGGAGCCAGTTCTGTTTCAAACTTTTTACTGCTGCACTGCCACTAGCGCATACAGCTAAATGTTTACTTTAGAACACCTTAGCCGTTACCTTTTTTGTTTATTTAGAACGTAAGAAGCATTCCTTATTCCGCAGAGTTGTAACCTTTTATTTTTATTTCACTGATGAAGAACGACGGACGTCGTTCGAAACGTCTGATTAAAATTTGATATTATCCAGAAGAAGAGATTGAACCATCATCTATTTATACAGCTAAATGCTTTTACATTTTCGAGCTTTCTTGCATTGCATTTTGATTGCATTTTTTGTTGTGTTTCATGTGTTCATTGCATCACTAATCTTAAGCTTCACTCTTAATTTGAAATTCATCTCTGTTTCCCAGGATGTGAACCTGTGCAGCATTACCAGTGCGCAGCGCTCGGTTACCAGACCAGGTTCCCTCATCCGTTCCTCGGGTATGAGACCCAAGATGTGGTGTTTGGGGAGTTTGAGAAATACCTGCAGATCTCTGACTGCCATCCGTACTACATAGACTACCTGTGCCAGTTCTTCTTCCCCAGGTGTACTCCTCTAGGAGCCAGGTAAGACAACTTCAACTTAACTTTTTCTGGGATTTGTCAAAATCTTCAAAAATATACATGATATGAACAATCAGTGCAAACTGTTTTGTGGAGTAAACTCAGTCAGATTCAAGTTACATGTAGGTCTTCTAGCTAAGATCATAGTCTAAGTTGTCTGGGAACAATTGTGATGTACATTGACAACAGGAAATGCTGAATTTAGGAGAAAAGCCCATTTCTGCATGTAGGAAGACAACATTATTCAGGTTTTGATCCACAGGAAATTTCCATATGAAGTCAGCTTCAAGTTGTAAGATAACGCAAATATCAATGTACCTGCAAATTGTATTTGCAGACTTGATCTAACTTAAATAGACATAGAGGTCCACAAATATCTGAGTGCTTGTCCCTTTACAGACCCATGTGTCGCTCCTACTGCTATGAGATGTCAGAGGCTTGCTGGAACGATGCGGTGGCAGTCGGGATCCAGTGGGACACGCGGGGCTGCGATCTGCTTGAACTACCCGAGGAAAACTGCATCAGGTCTCCTTTTGGTGAGTACTGGTACTCAGAAAACAGCAATAGACTGGATATCCATCGGGGTTTTTTGCCTTTGTTTTTGGTTTCTTCAGCTATTTAGTGTTGAAGTTTGTAACTTTCATTCTACACATGTCAAGCAAAATTGCTTATCTTGAATTTTTGGTCACACATCTGTCAACCTTCTTCAGAAGTGGTGATTCAATAATCATTACCCACAGCACGTGACCTTAGATACGCTTCAACATAGATTGTCCCAACACAGACAAGCTTTCAAGCTATTTAGTGCATTAAAAGTGCAGTGACAACCATTACGAGTCTAATGTGTACTTCTTTTCTTCCTCAGCGGATGTGAAGCAGTGCAACGCTCGTCAGATGACCTGCCAGCGGAACTGGAACGAGACGCACGCGGTGTCGGACCCGATCTGTCTGGAGCCCGCTCAGCTGTGTGATGGGAAACAGGACTGCCCGCTAGGCGAGGATGAGGAGGACTGTCGTGAGTATAGCCAATGTTTAACCGCTTTTCAATTAATCAATAAACTTGCCTTTAGCCATTAATTAGTATATGTACAATACTGGGGCACTCTCCAGAACCTGTCCCTTTGTCCTGGGACGGAAATTTGCTTGTTGAGACAGTCAAAAACTTCACCCCATCTGTCAAAAAAATCTGAATTTCAGTCCATAAAAATTAATGAATATGTGTTTTCATATGCTAAAAATGGCAGATTTTACAAGGAAAATCAGCAACACAGGCTCTCAAACAAGGGAGGAATGGAAAAAATTTATAACTGGAGACAGCCCTGTACTATACATGACGACATAAAACTGAATGGAGCGAGGTAATTGCTGTAAAATGCCTTTGCCTATGTTACAACATTGGTACCAGTGCTAGGGATTTAAGTCAAAACCCTAACTACCAGACCACCTAGTTTTGGGGAATTAAAGTGACTGAAGATACATTCTCATTTTGCCAGCATGTGAGCCCCAGTTGAGCAGTGAGGCATCCTCCCTGGCGCAGAGTCTTCAGTCCGGCCTGGCGAGCTTTGCGAACATCCCGGGCAGACTGGAGGACGTACTGCAGTCCAAATGTGAAGGTAAGATCCGTGACAATGAAACAAAAAAATTATTTCAAGATTCAATTCATCAATTTTCTTGCCACTTGCCCTCACCAATGAATGTGTCCCTATGTATCATTTGAAATCATGAGCTTCATTTCCATATCAGTCATTATCTCGGGAAAATTATTTTTCTGTGTAGCGGCCTGTAAAGAATGCCCCAAAATTAGCAATTATTGGGTAAAAATTCTATTTTATTGATGTTTTTTACCAAAAATAACATTTCTACAGAAAATGTTGACTAAGTCAGTCAGTCAGCAACAAGATACTCTTTTCTGTCAGACACATTGAATTTTCTGAAAAACAATGTCTTGAGACTAGTGCTTTTCTGAGAGACAGTCGAAATTGGCCCCGAATTGTTAAAAAAATTCCGAACCGAGACCTTAAATGACTCTGACCTATGACCTGACCTCTAACCTTTACCCCTGCAGGTTGCCAGCCCATCACCCTGCCCCTGTGCCTGGACATGCCGTGGAAGGCGACCCGATTCCCCAACATGCTGGGCCACCCGGGTCAGCTGACCATCCAGGCAGACAGGGACACCGGGATCTTGCTCAGTCTGCTGGCTAACAGGTATGAGGAACCATGATTTTGTTTGTTTATTTGTTTGTTGTTTGTGAGAGAGATTGGTGAACTGACTCTCAATAGTTTCTGCCCTTGGTGCTGAAACAGAAGCTGCTATGCAGACACTGATGTTGTTTGTTTGTTTGTTTGTTTGTCACATAGATTGAATAAATTGACTGTCAAAAATTGTCTCTGAAATAGACATTGCTATGCAGACAGTGATTATGTTTGTTTGTTTGTTTGTTTGTTTGTTTGTTTGTGACTGACAGGATCAAGATTAGCATGCTAGCTAACAGGTGTGATGATTTGTATGAAAATGAGGGAAAATGGTAGACTGCCCATGGTATTGAAATGGTTTGGAACCCATCTAGTTCTATACTTGTTTATTGCAGTGGCAGCATTGGAAAAGTGTTTCTCCTTTGATTTGAGGCAAACTACATTTTCAGCATCTTTTGGTAAAGGTTGTTTTTTAGATGCTTAATTATGGCTATCTTTATTCCAGCAAATGTCATGAGCACATCCACTTTGCGGTGTGTGCGGCGGTGACGCCAAAGTGCGAGGGCGGGCGCCGTCTGTCCGTGTGCAGAAAGTTCTGTAGACAGATCCAGGCGAGCTGCGAGCACGTCCTGGCCAGTCTGGACACACCCTGGCCATTCGACTGTGACGGGATGCCCCTGCCTGAAGAAGACGTACCATGCATCACTCCTAACACACTTGTTGGTAAGTCAGAATAAATTAAGAGCCAATAACGCTTTAAGTTTGCTATTTTTTGGTTACATTCTAAGCTTAGGCCACACCAATTTAATCAGTTGGTTCTCGGAATCGCCGCTTCTATTTTACCCAATTTCAAAAAAAAAAAAAAAATCGGATCAGATCCACCACTCCATTCAGTTGCCTGTTGCTGACAAACTATCGGGTTCAGAACATCTGGAAGTACCAGTAGATTTATTTTTTCTCCCCCCAAATCCTTTGTTACCAATTTATTCATTTCTAGTTTGTTGCAAAACATAATTAGGAACACATAAATCATCGTAAATATGAGATACACATGGACAAGTAACGTAGCAGAAGTTCATATTAAATCATGGCTCAGGAGCATGTGCTCAAACACACAGTAAATTTTCAACTGAAACACAGAAATCGGCACCCAAATAAACGACTCAATAAATAAGTAATACTTTTTCTCACTCTTGTACCTCCATAGTCAACATGTTTTGGTATGCCTGACAGGTAGAAATTCGTCTGAAAGCCGTCCGATAATGGAGTAAACAAACCGAGCGGCAGCCATTTTGTGAAGTGTGCAGCAGCGCCCCCTATCTTACTATCAGACTTCACAGCTCTTGACTTGTACTGTAATACAGTGAAGGGTCACTGGGTTTTTTCAAGGAGGTTTTTATCAAGTTGCATCTAATTTTTTGCTAACAAACAATTGTACATGTAACAAAAAAAGGGAGAATTAATATATGGTTTATAGTATATTATAAGACTTTAGTACTTTTGGTTGTGCATTTATATTTTGGGGAGTGCAAGTGTATTTATGATTTTTTTCATCTGCACCAGTTCACCATGAAATGTATTTAGAGCCTTGGATGTATGGATTTTAACCAACATGGAGGGCAAATAATTCCAGCAATGTTTTTATTTTTATTTCTAGAGACAAACTTATATGAAATTTGTTGTTGTTGTTGTTGTAGTTAAAATAGAAATTCTACTAAATTAAATACAAAATAAGCTTAATTTCTGTAAAAAATACTAACATTATACTGGTAAGATAAAAATTAGATAGTTAACTAGAACGAAATATATTATATCATATTATAACAGATAAACTATTTTTAGCACACGTATACCATGGGGTCTGGGCCTGACCCCCAACTTGTTGCAAGTTTTTTTTTTTTTTCGCCCTGTCGCTTCAATTTTTTTCTGAAAAAATCCGAGAACCAACAAACTAAATTGGTATGGCCTTATTTGTACTGATGTTGATGTATGACACAGGAAAATACATACAGATGGAACCATTACTTTTATTTGTTTGTTTTCAAAGTAGTGGAAAAATGGCTGACACAGGTGTGACAGTAGTGCAGAAACTTGCCGTAGTACCACCATGGCAAAGTACAGACCTGTTTGTTTATCTATTTGTTTGCTTGTACAGATGTTGATGAGTGTGCTACAGGCCAGTACAGGTGTGACCGTAATGCGGTGTGCAGAAACCTGTTTGGCTCCTACACCTGTGATTGCAAGCCTGGCTACAATAGCACAGCGGTCAATGGGACTGGCTTCCCTGGGGAATGCAGAGGTAAGCACAGACGATTTTCGTTCTATTTACCTTCACAGGTAAATATACCGGTGCAATGGCCGAGTGGGTAGAGTGTTCGCCTTGTATTCGGTAGGTTGTGAGGTCGATCCCCGGCCGAGTCATACCTAAGACTTTAAAAATGGTACATGCTGCTTTCTCTGCTTAGCACTCAGTATTTGGGAAAGAGTATAGAAGTTGAACACACACCACTACCAGTGGACTAGCCCCCTGCTGTAGTGATTGCGTTGTGTGGCCCAAGGGCTACTGAAACGGAGATGGGCGCCGCCCTATGCGCCATCAGGCGCGGGAAGGACTTTAACTTTAACTTTTTACCTTCACAGAGGGGAAACAAATTGTTCTTCTGTTCCACACAAATAAGGTCAACAACCTTTGCTATATGGTTGTCACCATGGTTACTGGTAAAGTAGCTGACTCTCTGCAGTGTTTGATAACTCTCACTCACTCACTATCCATGCAGTTTAACGTCTGTTGTTCCCCATCCCTTGGGGGTTATTCTTTTATGTAGTAAGTGGCAGGACAAAGCCTGAGGGGTTAGTAGCCATGAAATGTGTTTAAGTAATAATAGAAAGAGCAGTAGTTTGTTAGGCTAGACCTTTTGAAGGATAGCATTATGTATTTGCTTGCAAATACTCCAGTCCACATTGTGATTTTCTTTATGTATCTTGAACTATGATAATATTTATGATATCGTGTGTAGATTCAATGATGAGAACAATGGCAAAGCATTTTTAAAGATGAATTATTTTGCAAATCCTTGAATTGTATGATGACTGTCTTTCTATTCTGAAATTTTGTCAGATTGTTTGATTTCATTTTTGACATTCTTTTATTAATTTGACTGCAATGAAAGGATGTCAAACATTTTTTACGATATAATGTACTCACGAAGATAGCATAAAGAACATATCAATAGTATTGACCACTTAATACCCTGAGTTAAAACTTGTGTTTCTTACCTTTCAAATGTTCAGACATAAACGAATGTAATGCCACGAAGTCGGCTTGCGGACCCCACGCGAAGTGCCACAACTTCCCGGGCGATTTCAAGTGCAGGTGTGACCGTGGATACGAGAAAATCAACGCCACACACTGTACAGGTGAGTCCAACATTCTTACAGGCAGGTGTGATGAATTAGAAGGGTTTCATTGTAAGCTTCATGTGTACTGGTTTGTATCTTGTAAGGATAATGATTCTTATTTCATCTTCCTTGCATGTAAATTATTGTCATGATTGTGTTTTATGTACCGAAAATGCATTTAATTTCGAGGTAGCAAGAGAAAGGACTGTTCGCAGTGGTTTGAGTTCGTGGTAGAACCCCGCACTGTAGTCTCTTACTGCCATGGAAAAATGTTGCAGGTGGTTTTAAGTTTGCAATGAATTGGCAATGCAAAAAATGCAAACATATGACCACCGCGAAAATTTCTGCACTTACAGTACTTGGGCCACATACTATCATTATACCCATTGGCAATTGCAATTGTACAGTTACAAATGGTTATAGCAGTTTTGACTCATTTTGTAATAAAGAAAACACCTTCAGTGTATATTTTTCTCAATTTCGCCTTGTAAGACCTTGAATAAAGATCAAGCATTCAAATCGTTATTTTTCAAATTGCCTTACAGATACGGATGAGTGCAGCAGTGGTCTAAGCGGCTGTTCTAACCTCTGTAACAACACAGTCGGGTCTTACATCTGCCACTGCCCGCCGTTCTTCGAACTGGACCCACAAAACAACAGGACCTGCAAACGTAAGGAAATATTACGATCTCTCAGACCGTATAATAGGCTGGATGACATCCTTTGGAAACAACATATTTGTTGCAAATGTATTTTTAAAAATCAGCTAACTTTCAATCGAGCTAGGTAATGCTTGATAGTAAAGTAGCCTGCTAAATGACAATTTTGCCCTTTTCAGGTCTTGTGTATCAATCTTCAAATCATCCAAGTTGGCATCTGTCTCATTGCTTCCTCATCCATTTACTCCTTCATTCTATTATTCAAATCATCTAATCATTCATTCAAACCATTTATTTATTCAATCATTCATGCAATTTTTTTTAAATTTTGATTCTTCTCCAATTGATCCATTGTTTCATTCATCGACAATCATCTAACCAAACACTGTCTTTTCCAGTCATTTTGTCATCCAATTGTTCATCAGTTGATCTACATATATTCATAAATGGCATTGAATTTATCTTTCCATATAATCGTTATCTAATGAGTCTTTTTGATGTTCGTTCAATCGTTCCACAGCTGCCCTGTCTTGTTCTTCGTCCAACCCCTGCTCCCCCGCAGACGTGTCGACCTGTGCCGTGACAGACGACGGTTACAAGTGTGGCTGTCAGGCAGGGTACATACTGGAACAACGCAGCAAGAGGCTCTGCATCAGTAAGTCTTTTGTTATCATCATAGTTATACAAGTCTCCAGTATTTGATTTTACAGCACAGTGGTGGGCAGCAGTTGTTCCGTGTTGTGAGGGTTAGACGCATTACGTAGATATCCGGCCGTAAAAAAGGGTGTTAAGCCCTATCCAAACCGAAATGGAAAGTCTTCATACAGATAAAGGCACAGGCAGTGCCGGTAGCAGTCACCGACAAGTAGCCGGTAGTGTCTCCGGCTTCGCTGACTTGCGGGTGTGGAAGGTAGGGTCCGGCCATCGAGGCAAACCATGAAGTTGAAGCCCAGAGTTGGACTCACTGGACAGACCAGCCGCATGGAAGCACAGTGTGAAGACTATCCGACTGCTGCCTACCCCTGCACAGGGATCCCAGCAGCAGTATAATCAAAAATGGATACGACTACGACGACCACGTATAGATGTTGTGACCTGATGGCAGTCCACTGGGTGCCTATGTCCTTCGGGTTAAAACTGTGTAGTGTTTATTGTTGTATGTGATGAAATGACAATTCTCATAAGTTGAAAAACGTGGTACTGGAGAGAGACAGAAAAGCAGTGTTCTCATGGCTTGCAAACGATTTTCTGACATTGAAAGGATGAAATGTACCTTCAACACATTGCATTTCAAGTTTCAGTGCAAGTTGTGCTCACAGCCCTCCATTTTTGTCTTCAACCTTTCTCTTGCTAGATTTTTACATTAAAATGTCACAGATGAATTAAAGGAAATGTCTTGGTGGGACATAGAATGATGATTAAACAAAATGCTAATCCCCTTTCAGACATCAATGAGTGCTGGTGGGGCACCAACAACTGTGACCGACAGCTGGCTATCTGCACAGACACACGGGGCAGTTTCACCTGCTCCTGTAAACCTGGGTACACTGGTACAGGGACAGTGGGGGAGTGTGAGGGTGGGTAACTGCTTGAACATTTCTTATTGTGTGTAGAAATACACTGTATCATAGAAGAAAGCTTATCTTTTTAAACTAGACAGCTTCGAACAAAACTTTGAGTTAGATAAGGTTGTGACAAGATGCTCAATCTAATTTAGCGAGAATTTCTTCATCATCAGTAATTACCAAGTTCTAAGGAACTAAGCATTTTCTTCCTTGCAGTGCTCCTCTTAACCCTTAAACTGCCAGAGTTTAAGCACAATAAAATGCTCTTAGTGCCAGGGTTTCATCAGTAACCCTGAAAAGAAACCCTCAAACAGCTAACTTCCGTGGGGATACTTTATCCTGGTTATATCTGTGCGTTTATTCTGCCTGCTCGGCTGAAGAACTGCCCAAAGCTATGGAGGATAGGGAAGGATGGAGGAAGAGAGTCATGGCAACCAGCACTCCCGGATGATGATGATGATATCTGTGCGTGGCACACAGGACATATATCTGTATGCTGGATATATCAGGGCTTGGCAGTTTAACTCTATCTCTTGCCCTTCCTTCCCAGATGTTGATGAATGCACCACGGGAGAGTACCAGTGTGATGAAAACGCTGAATGTGTGAACGAGGTCGGCTCCTACACCTGTCAGTGCCGTACTGGGTACATGAGTGTTTCACGTAAAGGAACAGGGTTCCCTGGGGAGTGCAAAGGTATGTGAACTTTGTTTGACTTAAACATAACTGTCAAAAACTAGTGGATGCTAGTTGAAACGTCTGACCGTTTTCAAAATCATATCCAGTTGCTTGAGTAACTGCTTTTTGGCGTATCGTATTACCTGAATGTCTAACCTACATCGACGTGTCTTAAGCATAGACTTGACTCTTCAGGCACATTGAAAACCATATTTGATAACGTATACGTAACCATCATTATGAACAGTCTAATCCCACAATCCCAATTTAACATAAATTTTGGATTTAGTAAAAGTTTCTAAAAAATAACTTTGTAATCTTTCCCAGCTAAAGATTTTTTTACTCTCATTTACAAGTAAAATCAATGGAATAGAGCTTATAAACTGATTCAACAAGTTGTTGTCAAAAAGATACATGTGCATACTGTTGTCTGTCAGTATAGATATTCAACACGATAAGTCTGTCTTGTTTGGTTCCATCTTACAGAGCAGCGTTTGTTCCCGTACGGCGCCTTTGCGGGGCACTACCCACTCCTGGCACTACCTCGTCGTGATGCCGTTTCCCCGCTCATTCCTGTACCAAACGGACTTCCCATCCGAGGCGGGCAGCTCGCCAACTCTCTCTACGTATGTTCTACATATAATTATCTAAGTCCTTTTTTTTCAATTTGTGTGTAGGGTATTCTCTTGTAAATAAAAAAAGGCCCCCAAAAAAGTTACATTCAGTATTTTAATTTTATTTAAAAATCTAAGTGATCTGGAAGGCTGAACAAATGACAAGCACAGAGTATTGAATACCAAACTAGAGATTCTTCATTTTTGTTTTCACAGTGTGCTTTGACATTGGAATTGATGTTGACATTAGTGTATGTTTCCCGATATATTTTTCTTTTAATCTGCGGTATGTATTCCCTCCTTTTACAGCTACTTTGTACGATTCAAAGCATGGTGGAAAACGTTTTCTTATTTTTGGAAACTGACAAAAATTGATGCACGATTGATGTCATCCGTGTAATCATTCAACATGGCTTGATATCAAAGTTAGACTCTAATATTTCTCGCTGTTGCAGGTCTTGGAAGACGGAGTTATCGTGGCCACCAGCTTCACTTCTCGTCGTGATGGGGCGGCAAAGAAGATTTTCCGGCACCCGACCATGTCCAGGGAAGCCTTTGATGGACCTCTGCTAGCAGTGTTTGCGCCATTCTGGGCAGACAGTGCCATGGGGAGGGGGTACCCATCTAAGGTGGGATTGACTTTAGCCATTTTACTTACAGAAATCTTTATTGTCACAACAAAAGTTCAACAACTTGATGTAACTTGACTTGTAAAGTATTCTTCAACTATACATAGCACAAAAAAACAAGTGTAAGAATTGAATGGTACATAATGGAGTATTTGCAGCTTACTATTAGTCTAAGATAAAATGTAAGTTTGTTTGGTTTTAGATCAAACATAGTACAAGATTTTAGAAAGATGCCTTTCTATGAAGTATTGTATTCTCCCGTTCATCAGTTATGGTACTTCAGATCTATGTTTATCATCCTTTTGCCAGACTTTTGCTCCAAAATGTCCTATAACCTATGAAATAGCCCTTGATGATAATTTTTCTTCACTTTTTCCCCAGGTTTGGTACTTCCCCTACACCCCCGGCACCCCTAACTATGACGAGGTGTTCAGCGTGGCATCAGAAAACATACAGAACCATTTTGGAGTGGAGAACTTCGACCCCACGTTTGTTCTGGTGGTGACCTGGGAGAACATGGCCATGGCAGGGGAGGTCGCCAGGAATAACATCAACCTCAAGGTACCAGACATTTATCAACAACTGTTGCATTTTTGAGTAAACATTGCTGTGAATACATGCCCAAGGGCTAGTTAATTGAGAATGAGAGAGAGAAGGATATATGGCAAATTCACGTAACAAATCATGTACTACAAGATATTATTTTGCATATTAGATACAATGATGTGCCACTGCCTTATGCTACACTACATTATGAAATTTACATATATATCAAGCTAGTTTTGCTGTAGCCGGACTAAAATCGTGCCCCTAGCGGCCGGCCCTAAGATTGCCGCCTCTCGGAGGGAGGGGGTCATTAAGCCCAGCCGGCGAGAGCTTGTGTAAACACAGGCTAGTTTTGCTGGGATTGACCTCTCTTGAAACAATCAAAGACTAATCTTAGCAGGACATAATAATTTGCCTTTACTAAAGGAACTTTTTTAACTTCCTCACTTGACTGTGGTAAAGTAATACTCCAACATATGCCTTGGTAAAGTCTTTGAAAGGACAATAGACTCCACTGTCCATCTTGCAAGGCGCTCTAGACATAGTGATGTACAATTCCCCAACCAGTAGCCTATATCTTTGTTTTAACATTCAAGATTTAGATCAACATCATTATATTTTGATCATGTCTCTCCTAACAAAGCTGGCAAAACAAGAATCTTTCAAGGATGTGGAGGTTTGAAACTTAACAAGCTAACTTGCTGACTTACTTTTCCTGTTCATCTTTGCTTATATTTTATCTGTATTGCATGCCCTGACTTTGTACTATGCGAACATTCTGTTAATCAATGTTTTAATATTTCAAACTTCCTACCTCTATTTCTCACTGGAATGGGCTTTTATCTACTACTATTCTGAAGGCATCAAATGGAACGCATGTCTCACATGAGATTAAGGTAATGACTTGCCAAGCTAAGGCTTCTTTTTTCTTTCATCTCTTTCTTCACAATGATATCACAAGTTGTCAACATTCGATAACGCTTTCTGTGCAGTTTAAATGCAATCCACCCTCTACAATGTGATAAAATGCACTACATTGTGGGAAGAACTGCACTATATTTAGTCTATCGCTCAATAGGATTCACAAGAAACTTGAAAGAGAGCATCAAAAGTGCTCTGGTGTTTGAAGTCAATCTGATAGTAGAAGAGGAACAGATTAGAACTAGATCTCTTCACCACATAAGCAAAAATATCCTCATGTAAAATGATAATTTTGACCATCGCTGCTTGAAGTCACAAACTTATACAAAGCATACTGAATAACACAGTCCTTTATTTGCAACCAAAGTGGTACAACAGGCAACAACGTGGTGAATGTCTGTTACCTTCCTCAATGCAATACTGAATGGTTCTAAAATTTACTTCACACTTCTGCAGAACTCCACAAAGCAGCTAGGTGTCACTGCTGCAGTACCCCACACTACAGCTAGATGTCACTGCTGCAGTGTGTCAGTTGCGATCACCAAATTGTTGGCTGTTGTACTACTTGTTTGTCAGAAAAGAGCTTTGTCATTAATTTACATACATACAGATGAAATTATTCATTTGCCAAACAGATTGTATGCCACGCTAATTCAAATGTCTCTCGCAGACGAACACTTTCCAAGCCGCCCTGGTGACCGATAACGTCCACACGTACCTGGGTATGTACTACGCAGACGGCGGGATGCGATGGGACCCTCAGATCACCCCTAACAACCTGGTGGGTGGGAAATGGCCCGCCTTTGTCGGCATGGTAACCAAGGGTACGGACGGAGGGATTCTCGTGGATGAGGCTGAAGGCTCCAGGTTTGTTTTGTTTGTTTGTTTTCTTTGTTTGTTTGTTTATTTAAAAATCCATTATTATCACAAAGGAAATGAGGAGATTCTCATGGGCACTTGTTTTGTTGCATTTAAGATGCATTTAAGATGCATTTAAGAAGTTTTGGGTTGGTTCCACTATTGTGTTTCTTACACTGCCTCAGTGCACTAGCAATAATGTGTTCAGCACCAAGGACAGATCCTCTTTAAAGCATTGCAGGGAAAAAACATCCTTACAGACAACACTTTTCAGACTGTATAGTATAGATGTGAATACCGAGATAATTTTGCCTTTCTGATCAAAGAAGTTTTCAGGGCTAAGACAGTTTTTTAACCCTTTTAGACATAAGACAGTGTTGATTAACAATTGCAGGACTAAGAGTGTTTCCAAACGGCACCAAAGACTGTTGGGGCCCTAACATCTACACTATGGTTGCCAAGAGCATTACAGGGCTAAGACGATGTTTATTAACCATTGTAGGGCTAAGACTTTATATTTTCTAACCATTGACAGTATGTCCAAATTGATAAACTAACCATTGACTTAGACAGTATGTCCAAACAGCACCAAAGACTGCTTGGGACCTTGTGTGTTATATGCTTGTTAAGAGGAAATGTCAAGAGAAATTGTTAACCATTGCAGGACTAAGACTTATAATGTTTATCAACCATTGCAGGACTCAGGCAGTGTTTTCAAATGGAACCAAAGACTGCTCAGGACCTGACGTGTACTAAATGCTTTTTAAGAGGAATTAAGAGAAATTGTTAACCATTGCAGGACTAAGACATATAATGTTTATCAACCATTGCAGGACTAAGGCAGTGTTTTCAAATGGCACCAAAGACTGCTCGGAACCTAACGTGTACTGTATGGACAGGAAAGTTTCCCCCACCACTAACCGGACAGGCATCAGGGTGGTGCAGGTGGACGACAACCCGGCTGACTGGGTCAACCCCAGACTCTGGTGCGCAGACTGGTACAAGGTCAGTGTCAATGTATTATTACAGTCCAGTTAGAATAGTGAAGCGACATGTAATTACACTAATGGAGATCTGGATGAAACAAACAAGCAAACTGCAAAACTTTATGTTCAACTTTTCTCAGAAGGTAGTGTCACGACAGGACAAACTTTACTTAATAGAGTGTGATAGTCAAGTGGTAAGTGGCATTTCCTTTGGATCTAGAAGCTGTGTCATTACAGCTGTGTTGCTCACCCTTCATGCACGCTACCGGAAAGGATTGCAGTTGTAATTGTTCATTGTTCACTGTTCATTGTGCTTATTGAATTTCCCTGGTTCAATGCACCTGTAAATACTGTACATAGCATCTGTCTTCTCTGTCATTTTTGTCGATGGCAAAATAATCTAAGGGACCAGCAAAAATATTGGTCACTCCTTATTCACAGGTGTTCACTTCAGATCAGATAGTTCTATATTGTCTTTTGTATCACAACTTGTAAAAGCTAAGAAGAAGAACATGACTTGTATATCATCACACACCTGAATTCTGAATGAATAACACTCAAGTTCTGTATGATATTCCAAAGATACAAGATTGTCTTCAAATTATTAAAAGATATGCATATCTGCCATTAAATGCCACAATTAAATCACACAGTTGTACAAAAAGTCTACTTATATTGCCTGATGATGACTTCCTACAAATTTATATTTTACTGCCCCCCACCCACCAGAGAGAGCCGGACCCTTCCCTCTACTCCAGTGTGATATCGTGCCCTCTGACCCGGACCCACGCAGGGCTGGATCAGCGTTTCCGCCAGCTCCCAAACACAGAGGACAACCGGCGGGTCTGCTTCGAGCAGAGGGACAACTCAGGATTCACAGACGGTGAGGAACACAGTACTTTTTTCATCTGTCACTTGTTTATTACCTTCTCCAAGAAGGTAAATTTTTGTAGCATTTGTATCTTTGTGTATGAACAGCATTACTTGAGAATGTCTGGATGGGTTGTCATGGTATATTTGGTCTGGGTAGATATTCACGCGATTTGGAAATAACTAGATTTTGGGCCCCCTAGCAGCTTGTAATGTACTGCAGTGGAACTTTTGGTTTTAATATCACATGTTCTTGACATGCTGTGGTCTTGATTTTTGAGTCGTTGATAAGTTCTCAGGCAAAGAGCAAGGTGTGTGTTCGGGACCCCTAGCAAGAGTAGTTCTTGTTTCAGACTTGTAGATATCATTATTGACACTTGTTTGGTCTACAAATGTACATACCCAGTAAACTACCTTTAGACATAACACAACAGTTCTGTGCAGTAGGTACAAGCTGTATTATAATAGTACTGTACTGAGTTGTTTGCTTATCTATTTATTTGTTTTTGTTTACAGGAGGAAACAACGTCTGTTGCTATCGTCGCAACGGAGCCTTCATTTTCAACTCCGTCTGGGCCGGCAACATGCACCGATATGCTGCGGTCAGTCTTAGAACATTAATAAAAGCAAACCTACCTACCTTAATAATAGTTCCTTTACCAAACTTACAGATCACAAAACTTGACCAGTCTTAGCAAAGACTTTGCATGAAGTACTAACTTAAAGTGTTAATCTAGTCTTTAGAGATTGAAACATTTAGCATGTAATATAATAATAGTTTTATAGAAACAATTCGTATGATGATAAAGCATTCAAACTTACAAATCACAAAACCTGACCAGCAAATATTTTGTATGAAGTACTAAGTGTTAATCTAGTCTCTAGAGGTAGAAACCTTAAAAGTACGTAAAATAGTTTCATAGAAACATAGTATCATAACAAAGTTAAGCATTCAAACTTACAGATTGCAATACTTTACCTGACCTAGCAAAGACTAGCAAAGAACTATGAGTAATCAACCAGAGAAGCTTTTTTGTCTCTCTGGTATTCGATGATCTTCATTGGGCATTATTATAGTATCTTTGTTATTTATCATGTTTCAACTATGATATGATCTATACCTTTTGGTCCTTGCCTACTGTAGGATTCCCAAGAGTACCAGGACTCGGACTTGTTGCCAAGGCAACACTGTTGCCAGGATACGGGCAGCGCCTACTGCAGGATGTACCTCAGCAAACGACCGATGCAGCACAACGCTGGGTACGAGCCACCCAAGATCAGTAAGTACAGTTTGTTTGTTTGTTTGTCAATTTGAAGTGTAGCATCACACTCTTTTTAACCATCACCCTGCTGCCTAACCTATAGAAATATACCAATTTGTTGCTACCTTAGCATGATGAATGTTAATTGGGTGGATCTACGAAAGCCCAGAGTGACAAAGAGACACCAAAAGTTTCTGTGGAAAAACTAAACTTAACTTAACCAACACACTACACTTTGTCCCTGTTGACAAAGCTTGTAAGGTAATTTTAGAAAGACTAGAAGAAGATAAAAGCTTGTCAGAACGCACCAAATTAAAGCCCGCCCAGATTGTTGATTTATTGAACACTTGTTTAAAGTGCACCTACTTTGTTCATGATGGGATTTACTACCAGCAAATCCATGGGGCCGCTATGGGGTCCCCAGTGTCCCCTATAGTGTGCAATCTTTACCTAGAACACCTTGAACAAGTTGCTCTTAGCACTGCCCCCCACCCACCATTATGGTGGTATAGATATGTGGATGACACTCATACTAAACTTAAGACAGCGTACGCTGAGGAATTCACTGACCATTTGAACAGCCTAGATCCGGACATTAAGTTCACTTTTGAACAACAGCAGAACAACTCCTTAGCTTTTTTGGACACTCTTACAGTTATAAAAGAGGACGGCTCGCTGCAGATCAGAATTTACAGAAAGAAAACCCACACTGATCAGTACTTGAACTTTTCTTCCAACCACCCGCTAGACCACAAACTAGGGGTCATTCGCACCCTGTTCCATCGGGCAGAGACCATTATCACTGATCCTCAGGACAAAGAGGAGGAGAAGGATCACGTGATCCAGTCCCTAAAACGGTGTGGTTACCCCGATTGGGCTATCAAAAAGGCAGCTACACCTAAGCCACCCCAGTCAGTACAAACTACGAAAACCACCTCTTCCAAACCTAACAAGGGGTTAGTGGTCTTGCCGTATTCTAAGGGTATTTCTGAAGCACTACGTAGGACCTTCGGGAAATATGGAATAAAGACCTGCTTCAAACCGACCCAGACTTTAAGAAACGTACTTGTATCACCGAAAGACAAAACACCTAGGGAGAGCAAATGTGGAGTAGTCTACCATATACGTTGCCAAGGTAATACAAACAAAGGTCAGTGCAAGGAATCGTATATCGGAGAAACAGAGCGCGCATTAAAAACGAGATTCCTGGAACACCAGCGACCAAGTTCTGTGGGCTCGGAGGTATCCAAACATATACACATTGAGTCGCCAGGACACTCAGTGTCTCTTGAAAAAGTCAAAATCCTTGACTCAGAGCCGGAGTTCTTTGCAAGAGGAGTAAAGGAGGCCGTGTACATTCGTGCCCACCGTCCATCACTAAACAGAGACGGGGGGCGACACAGGTTATCTGGCATCTACGACCCTCTGCTGCAGTCGTGTGTCCCTGACGTCACGTCCGGAAGCTCAGCAGACGGGTCCATTCCGTGAACAAGGCTGACGGAGTCGGCTGAAAATTTGGGGTAAGTCCCAATTAATCTTGGTGTTGGTTAAGTAAAGTTTAGTTTTTCCACAATGTCATTTACCAACACAGATGAACTTTCATGCTAAGACCAAAAGTTTCTGTATCAGTGCCAAAGCACTGAGTTACGAAGGCCCATATAGACACAGTAGCAAGACAGCGCCAAATCTCTTCTACACTTTGCACCAGAGAAAAGTGTCATGATTGTGCCTCTACTTTTGTTTTTCAAATTTTTTGTCTGCATCTGTGATAAAGAACAAGTACAATTAAGCCCATAATGACACACAAATACATGTGTACAACAGTGTCAAATCCCCTCCACTATTTGCTCCAGAAAAAAGCATTATCATCATGCCCTCTATACTCTTTCTCATCCATTATTTTTCTAGATCAATGCCAAAGAACTTCAAAGAAGTTCAAAGGCCCAAAAGCAAAAAAAGAGCAAAAGAATGGCACCAAATATCTTCCACACCAGAAAAAACATTCTTTTTCTTAGATACACGTCTTAAAGAAAACATTTCTTCTGTCTTCCCTCAGGTGCTGGAGCAGGTGACCCTCACCTGACCACCCTAGACGGTCTGTCTTACTCCTTTAACGGACATGGGGAGTACCTGATGGCTAACACGACGGACGGCGCCCCTCGCGGATTCCTCATGCAGGGTAGGACTGCACTGGCAAATGTGGAAGAAGGGAAAACACCATTAGCTACAGTCTTCAGGTAATCAGTAAGCTAGTTACTTAGCAAGTTAGAATATATGATAAAAGCATCAGAGGAGTAGGAAAATCTTGCATAAAAGAAATTTCAGGAAAAACTTTGACAAAGTTAGGAATGAGTGGGAGAAGCTGTCTGAAAACTATCTCAAAAGAAGCTGTGTTCCTTGACCAATTTGAGTTCTGTTTGTTGTTAACATTGTATTTGTTGTGTATTTGTTTCTTCATTTTATTTGGCTTCTTTTCTCTAGAATCATTGCTGTTTCCTTAATATGTGACATTAAAAAAGTCTAATTAATATGCTCTATTTGCTTTAGTGGCATTGCTGTTCAGCAGGGCAGCACAAGTGTACAGCTGTACCTGGACAGCACAGGCTCCAGTCTGGATGTGTACGTGGACAGCACACAGGTTGCGCTGTCCGACATTGCCAGCGGCAGCAGCAATCAGTTCAGCGATGGCGAGTTTGAGCTGATCACAGGTACCACCATTTTACTTGCACACAACAAGCCTGTTCAACTGTCTATTCAGCTATATGCAGACAATAAAGTGTTGGCAGTTAAGTTTTCTTTAAAGAGGTAGTAAAATTTAATAAAGAAAAGGTAATCCTAAACGCAAACTTACTGTGCTAAAATTACAAAGGAGCCTGAGGGTTTTCAGTTCAAGTTTTAAAATTAATGTTTTCTTTGGTTAAGTTGAAGTTGGCAACAGTGACAAACTTTAAGATAATCCTAAACTCAAATGGTTAGGGTGGGTAGGAGCCAGAGGCAGAGAAGCGTGTAGTAATTCTGTGTTGCTTGGGTGACGCTTCTGACGGACCATGCCACTATACAGTACTATCATATAGACTTACAAAGGATGGCTGAGGTTATCCTTTCACCTTTTCACTCTTATTTCACCAGTGTCTTTGCCATCATATTTCAATAAACATCTCAGCAATTTTAAATAGATTGTTCCGCCTACAGGCAGCATTTCTGAGAAACCCTTCTTGTTCTGCCTACAGATTCCTCCAGTGGAGCTGTGACTGGTGTGAAGGTCATCTTCACATCTGGGATCTCTGTACAGGTCAGTGCTATGGATATCTAGATCAGTACAGATATTTACTTCAGCCCAGGGGAGTAAGACCTTCTGGATTGTGTGTGTTGTTATGATTTCCCAATATATACAATGCAGAAATGTTGTTACCACAAACCATTCATCGTTTAATCAATTCATGAACAAATCTATACATAAACTGAATCATTCACTCATTCCAGTATGTTCATTCATTTGATCACTCATTCATTCATTCATATTTGACTTATTTGGATCCACAATATTGCTTCACTTTTTTTATTTCTCCTTGTGGTCCAATACATGAATTACATCAAAACAACATGACATAAGGGAAACAGTCACACAAGATACTTTAAGATACATATCTATTCATTCATTCATTCCCTCAGGTGGATGCTGGCCTGAACATGCTGACCTACGCTGTCTCCATGACCCCTGACATGAAGGGCCACATGAAGGGCATGCTGGGTAACTTCAATGATGACAACACCGACGAATTCTACTGGCCAAACGGAACTGCGGTTGCCCTTAGCAACGCGACGAACCCAGCAGAGGCAGAGACATTCCCATGGGGACAGGCCTGTAAATAACTTTGTTCATTCTTAAAAAAATATTGTATCTATTGGAAAAATCATCTATTTTTAGATACAACTAGGTACATACATAATTATATATGTAAACAAGAAAATCATTGAACAACTACTGTAATTCCTGATTTTTTCAATGTACTTTTATGTTCACGGTTTTCACAATGACGACTGTAACGTGAACTTTTCATTACCGATAACAAATAATTAATCTTGGTGACGATACCAAATAATTCGTTCACCGTGAACATTTAGTTCCGAGAACAAGTTAAAATTTCTCAGACCATGAAAGTTTGGTACCAAGAAGACAAAGTGAATTACAGTATTGATTCATTAAATCTTTAAGATATATTTAAGACTGAGCAACTAAATGAGGTGAATTTGCAGCGTATCCATTAGAAAGTATCACTACCTCATTTTCAGCACTAGGGACAGAGCCTCCTATCTATGCCTTTTTGCAGAACAGAATTGGAATAGGTTTTGAACATCTAGGAACAAGCTGAAGCATAGAGCAAACATGGTTCTCTTTCTGCCTGCTTATCTTCCTAAGTTCTTAAGCCAGGGACTGATGCCTCGGTGATTCTCTCTATGTTTGCAAAATAACTCCTAAGACATACAATGTATAAAGACCTAAGATGTATCAAATGCTATCTGTGGCTGTCCATGTATTTCCCATATGAAACAAAAAGTGAGACCAATTTTGTGTTCAATTCAATCTAGGGGCTCTGCCAAACTACGCTGCTGATGAACTGAGTGCAGATCCTTCCACAATCTCGCTGTTCAGTGTTTATCCTAACGGCCAGAACGCCGCGACCTACGGAAACCTGACCTTCCAACCCCTGTTCTTTGACCTTGACACCATGTTTGCTACAGAAGCAGACAGGTTGAGAGCTATTGAGGTGAGAGAACTTAGAAATGTGTTTCAAACTTCAAATCGTGCAGAAAGTTTGTGTTACATTTATAAAGAATGGAAGAGAACTCTAATGTTGTTCAACTTTTGAGGTTGTAACTGTTTTAGAATAGATATTTCTTATCACGATCTTTGAATTTTTTGTTTTGAAAAAACTGGGTACACTCAAAACAAAAGCATTAACCTTAAACTTTTCCAAGATATTAAGAAGAGCAACACAAGTGATCATGATGATTGATTGATTGATTGATTGGTTTGTTCATTTTTTTATTGACAGGTTTGTGGTAGCGCCACTGCCAAAGAATGCCTGTTTGACATCGCGCTGACAGGAAACGAGGCGGTTGGAGCTGCCGCCGCTGCAGCACTGGAGGCAGCTGCCAGTAGCAACGCTGCTCTGGGTATGTCTGTGCCACAAAATTAGGATTCTGTTCTACTTGTGTTTCAAAATAACCTAATGATTTCAGTAAAACTTGTCTGGGCTAACTTCCCAACATTTGTATATGATAAAGGGTTCATGATCATTTTCTTATTGTAGCATTTAAGAATTGGATCATAAATGACAAAAAGGTACCACGAACACAAAATGTATCTCTTACCAACTTTAGATTTTGATCAGTCCTCTGATTCTAATCAAGTTGAAACAGCATTAATAATGTCAATAATTACTGTCGAAGATGAACACAAATTCCTAAAGTTTATGTCTATTAAGTAACATGCTACTGGTGGCAAGTTTACAGATCAATGCTAAAATCACACTCTACATTCTTACAGACAACATGCCGCCTGAGTTTAATGTGACATCAGAGGTTCGTGTGACGGTTGGGAAGGAGTTCGGTCTGCAGCTGGAGGCCACGGATGACGGGACAGTCACCATCTCACTACAGGACGGGACGCCGGGAAGTATCAACGCTACAAACTACTACACGTAAGTACAACCCATACTTAAGTTACCATGACCAGTTACAGGATGGAACGCCGGGCAGTATCAGTGTCACAAACTTATCATCATCATATCGTATCGTTCCATCTCCTAATCCAACAGTGGGCTGCCTCATTGGCCTCTCTAAGATCATTATCCAAGCAGGTTCAACCGAGTAAACAGTTCTGTAAAAGGTGTTGTAGAGGTAATTGTTAAAAACTGCAGGTTTATAAGTTAAGGCCACATACAGTGCTTGTTTATTTAATGACAAGGAAGTTGGCAGAAATATGATAATGAGAGTACAAGTATGGCTGCTGTGGTCTTTGCTTCATTGTAATGATACAATACAGTCAATGACATTACAGTCAAACCTGTATTAGGGGCCACCTCTTCAGAGGGGCCACCTGTCCATAGTGGCCACTTTTTGTCGGTCCCTTGGGTATTTTATCTACAAGTTACCACCTCTATACAGAGGCCACCTGTCTATAGTGGCCAAATTTGTCCGGTCCCTTGAGTGGCCGCTATAGACAGGTTTGACTGTATATCTTTGTCTTAATGATCAATAGTCTATCTGCATCTGATTCAGTAATTTCACCTGACTAGTCAAATTGTGTTCATACCCAACCAATCAGATGGACTCCAGCTGACACTACAAACGTCACCCTGGAGTTTGTGGCTACTGATGACGCCGGCGCTGCAACTCTCGCGTCTCCTGATGTCACAGTCTGCTCCTGCCAGAACAACGGTACGTGCATTTGTTTTGAGATTGGCACTGAGCCCAATGCATCTTGATCAAGAAGGTTGAACCCCTTGTTCTGATATATGGGCAACTTTAGCTTTAACTATCATCTGAATGGAAATTGTCTGTACTGGTCAACTGCTCGGGTGACTTAAGGCATGTGACACGCGTGTAGCTATGTTAAAACGCTTAAATTCTCGTAACTTTTTGTCGCGTAGTCGTACCAAGATGAAACTTCACACAATGCTTGAACTGTTCATAATGTACTAGACACTGGTGGATTTGTTTGTGAAATGCTGGAATTTTGGGTTAGAAATACATATTTTGGTTAAAAAAAACATCGTCCACTTCATGTGTCCGAGCCTAGGCGAGGACAGCACGTTTAGCCTTTATATTCATCAAGATAAGAGCTTACCTCCTTTAGATTAATTTTATCCGCGGCTATTTTGCCTAAAGTGAAGGATTCCTAACATTTTTAGGCCAAAAAGAGCAAAAAGCTTGTGTTTTTTCTAATTTTTCGATGAAAATGAGCTCCAGTGAAAATACTTAAAAACAAAAACAAAATAGCCGAGGACAGTTTAAACAAACAAGTGTTGATACTTCAAAATATACTAAATTTGACAGCAATCCTGCTGTTTTGACCGAGGCTGAAGCCCATAAATGAGACTATGCAAGATCCTTTGGGCCGTTGTCAATCAAAGCTGTTGTTTTCCCGCCACTTCACATCCCGGGTGTTCGCACGTTCGAATGTGCAGGTTCGGGCAGTACCATTATGCGACTTCCGCGGGGACCTCTTTTCTTAATCGCAGCGGATTATGTCAATATTTGATAAATATTTCATCAATATCTAATACAGTTAGCATGTAGACGTCGTACCAAAAGTAATTAGTCTGCCCCATACATAGTGAGTGCCTGTTTTTACAATGTAACATTACATTATGACATTGGGCCGTTCTGAAAACTTCGCGGCCCTGCAGGTCACCTGAGGTCACGGAGTGGTTCAGAATTCATGTTCGATTCCATCACCCTGGTAACCTTGCGGGGCCGCGCCCTTTTTCACTCCTCGGCGAGCTACATTGAATCACAGGCCTTAAGTTACCCGAGTGCAGAAAGTGTTTTAAAAATTTTTAGTTAGAAGTTGAGAAGGAAAGAAGCCCTTCAAAAAAACAGAGATCACTTGTTTAACACTAAATATACTTTGCACAAGCATACTAAATTTAAGATATCTACTTTTAAGCTGATGCTGTTAAAACTCTTTCTCTCTGTGTGTTTCAGGCACGTGTAACTGGGAGGCGACCCTAGCCGAGCGGAGTAACGGGTTTGCCCTGGCCTCCTGCGACTGTCTGCAGGGCTTTGAAGGGGACGAGTGTGAGACTGACACCGATGGCTGCTCAGTCACTCCCTGCTATCCTGGTGAGTAGGAGCAAGTTGGTGAACGAATGAGTAAATGAATGAACAAGTGGAGTAACGGGTTCACCCTGGCCTTATGTGACTGCTGGGCTTCGAGGGGGACTGCTGTTCAGTCATCCAGTGGGTAGGAGTGAGGGAGTGATTGAATGATTGAATGGATGAGTGAGTGAGTGAGAGTGAGTGAGTGAGTGACCTGTCACACTATGATATTCTCCTATGTCCTAGGAAACAAATGAAAGTGAATGAATGGATGAGTTGATGAATGAGTGAGTGAATGAATAGCTACCCTGCTATTCTAATAAACCAATTGATTGATTGATTGATTCAATGATTGATTGATTGATACCTTCCCCAGGTGTGAGCTGCACGGACGCTGAAGCCCCTCTAGAGGCGGACGCAGTTGGTTACACATGCGGCGACTGTCCCATGGGTATGGTTGGGGACGGCCAGTCCTGTGCAGATCTGAACGAGTGTCTCCTCCTGCCAAACGAGACTGATGCTCACCAGTGTAAGAACGCCACGTGTAGCAATGAGGCTCCAGGTTACAGCTGTGATTGTCTGGCAGGGTATACCATGCTGACAGACAACAGGACATGTATAGGTAGGTTTATTTCCTGTGTAAAAGCTTCTAGAAGGGTAGACAAACATATCAATCTCTGTCCAACAAACAATTAAGAACTTAGGAGTGAATCTAAGTACAGAAATGCAATGATTTTTTCTGGTTGCAGCCTTTAGATTTTGATAAAATGTATTGAAAGCTATTAAAGCTACATTTTGTATCAAATTATAAGACTACATTTCAATCTATGATTTTGAATATTGGATGACATTGTGTAATAATATTATTGGGGTTTGTATAAAGATATGGTCATATTCAGTAAAAGTTTGTATATGCCCAAATATTTCGGTTATCCGAAGTCTACGTTTTAACAATTAAATTTATTTTGTTTTATTTTTCTACAGACATTGATGAGTGCAGTACAGGTGCACACGACTGTGATACCCAGGCCATCTGCACCAACACTGAGGGTTCCTTCAACTGTACCTGTAATGATGGTTACACAGGTGATGGGAACACCTGCACAGGTAAGAATGCACCTGTCTGAGTACCACTGAATTTACAGGTGTTACCACAACTAGCTGCATATGCTGTATATACCATGCAGATACATCCAAAACCAGTACATTTCACTGTCTTCTGTAATAATCTAGACGTTTTTGTCCGTGATATGGACATTTCCCCCTTTATAAACTCCATCGTACTTAAAAAAATAAGATATGCCCAGCTTTTGTTACTGATTATAAATCTAAGCAAACGTTTTCTTTATATTTGAAAAGCTATAAATACGACAAATTCATATTTATATAGAAAAAAAGTTTATTTGCAAGTTCTTGCCTGAGGGCATGTAAATGTAACATACAGAATAAATGGTAAACATACAATAAAAGACTTTGGTACAGATAAGATGGTGACAAGTAGAAACAAGAGGCTATTCTAGTGATGATATGTACAGCTAAGAGCTACAATCTAAGTATTTTGGGTTTGACTTCTTTTCAGGAAGCATTCAGGAAAACGAAGTGTCACGCTTTTGTCTATAATGAGTAGGCTACATGAATGTATATAAGATATACAAAACAAAATGTAACAATCTTCTTTTATTCCGCAGATATTGACGAATGTCAGACGAGTAACGGCGGATGTGACCGGATCTGTCTGAACCTGGAGGGAAGTTACCAGTGCACCTGTGACTCTGGATTCAGACTCACAGATGACATGCACTCATGCGAAGGTACTGTACATCTTGAAACATTTGCTGTGGTTTTATTCATGTACTAAGGACGATTTTCATTTTAGGCCCCCAAGTGATTCTATCTGGTATTGCAGCAGAGCCTGAGTTTGATATCTTTCTGGCAAGAAAACTAATTGTTTCTTTGCCCACAGACTTCGTTGAGTGTATTAGAATTTTGTTTAATCTCTCAGAGTAAAATTCTGAGCAATGCAGTGATTCTGACGTTCTGCAAATGTTTTCTAGTCTTTTTATCAGTACCAAGGGAGAAATATAAACTTACAGCAATGATTGAATACAATGGGGAACTCTGTGATAGCACCCAGTAATTTGAAGCTTTTAAAGAAAAAACGATTCCTTCCCACAGATATAGACGAGTGTGCAGGTCCGACCCACGGCTGTACCCAGTACTGCACCAACACTGTGGGCGGGTTCGAGTGTTCCTGTAAGGCCTACTATGCTTTGGCTTTTGATGGAAAGTCTTGTGAAGGTTTGTTTGTTTCTCCTTACTTCACAATGTCAAATGCACAAATGCAGTTTGTATCACAGCCTTTCTATCTCACGAAAAACACCTGGTGTTTTAGGATCATATTCAAGCTTAAGGAATATATTCTATTCTTAATCTATATGTAGTACTACGCATGCATCTGCTGAGCCACACAGTTGTTCAGGCAAAAACAGGCAAATACTCTTAAACTCATTCAAATTTCTTGCAGCCTACAAGCCTGGATGATTCACTACATAACTGTTGTGAAGAAACAACACTAATAAGTACTATGCAGCTCTTAACAATATTTCATTGTGATCGTGATAGTAAGTTGTATGAATGGAACTGTCAGAATTTTGTCTTACCCATGTCAGGTAGCTCTTAAATTTCTATCCTGTTCTCAGCTGTGTTTTGTTGTTTATTTATTTGTTTGTTTGTCTCCACAGCTGCCCAGTCCTGTAGTAACGACACTGCCTGTACCCAGCTCTGTGCCGTCATCAATGTGACAGAAGTGTGTGACTGTATCAGTGGGTATACACTGGCTCAGGACCTACAGACTTGTACAGGTAAAACACTTGTTAGTTACTCTGCAACGGTGTAACAATTCAAAATGTAACAGAAGTGTGTGACTGCATCAGTGGATACACACTAGCTCAGGACCTACAGACCTGTGCAGGTAAAACTTAACAATATCTTAATTTTACATGATAGTCTGCATTGCAAAGTCACTCAGATTGTCACATAAGAATGTGCATGGCTCTTTCATTGGGTAATCAATAAACATTGGCTCAGGACCTGCCGACTTTTACTGGTGAAACAGTTGCCTAAATACTTATCAGCGGACCACAAAAATATATGGCCACAAAACCAAAGTCTGTTGTATCTTATTGTATGTTGCTTCAGTAATGAAATGCACATCAAATTCCAGTACTTTGACATTTTTAAATTGAACAACATACAAACGTATGATAGTCATCTTCCTATGACCAGATTCTATTCATCTGAATACTCTTTCTTACATGCAGTAGATAAGACAGTAGGCTATTCTATGTCCCAGCTTGATACTTTGACTTTCAAGCATATACACATGTATACATTGGGAATTCATTGTAAATCTGCCTAGTGCACATGAAAAGTTTGATAAGTGGCATTTACTGAATTTGTTTTCCCAGATATTGACGAGTGTGCTGCTAACATGAACAACTCGTGTGACCCTGTGAACGGAGCCTGTACCAACACCCCCGGCAGTTACAACTGTTCCTGTCAGACCGGATATCAACTGGAGAGCAATGGAGGAACTTTGTGTGAAGGTACGTGTCAAAGATCAATAATTGTTCGCCTTTTGCAAGAACACTCAATGCAGAGTGAGAACTAAGGTGCAATTCTACTACATGCCATCAGAGGGCACAATTGTATTAGTGTGTATTCATATGTACATGTATGGGTATGAATAGGAGAGCATCAGTACTGACGTGATGGCCAGCACAGATACAGACAGTCCAGGTAGACAGCTTTGTCTTTGAGGCTAGCAAACAAATCCTTACTTCTAACTTTGACATATCTCGCTGCAGATGCATATTTATGCATAGAGGAGGATCATTTAATACTATAATTTTTTATTGATTTTTCCACCTGCAGATATTGACGAGTGCAGCACGTCTAACGGAGGGTGTGGACAGGTGTGCCAGAACAGCCCTGGGACCTTCTCCTGCGCCTGTAACCAGGGTTACACACTGGGGGCTGATGGGAAGACTTGTAATGGTACGTGCCCATTTTATATTTCTTGCTACAAAATGCATTTATCGCTGGCTACAATGCCATTCTGATTGTTACATGAGACCATATAAATTTTGCAAATATTCAACATTGCCTTAGTTTATACAAGAGCAATTGTTGTAGTATAATTTAAGATAAGCTAATTGTTTCAATGGTCATTGATGATTTTCATAGTATTACTACACACTGCGGCATGAAAATCATGACTACAGTAGTCCACAAGGTAAAAATGAATATAGTGTTAGAGGCATTACATTTGCCATACTTCTTACTTACTTTGCATAAGGAAGGCAATGTTTCATCTCCCCATTTCTTTTCCTTGATTTGTCCAGACATTGACGAGTGTGCTCTAAACACTGACGGTTGTGAGCACCTCTGTACCAACACGAACGGTTCGTTCGTCTGCTCCTGTCCTGAGGGTCTCAAACTGGACAACAGTGGTACCAACTGTGTTGGTGAGTGAGTGAGAGAGTTAGTGAGTGAGCGAGTGAAAGAGTGAGAGAGAGAGTTTGAGAGTTTGTGAATGAGAGAGTCAGTGAGTGAGAGCATGAGAGTGAAGGAGGAAAGAGTGAGCTTCAGACTGAGTCAGTGGATTGAGTGAATGAGTTAGAGTGTGATTGAATATAAGTGAGTGTGTCATTGCATATTGAGTGTGTCATTGCATATTGAATGAATGAAGACCTTTATTGTACATTTTGGCCATCAAGCTAAGTACAGGTCACAACAAGACAAAACATACATTATACATGTACTAGAAGTATCACAGATCTAGTCTAACACATAAGTTTGGCTTCTTCTCGCTTCTTGGTAATGGTGAAATTGTAGGACTGTATGGGTTTTAAGCTATGGTCGGTTTGTAATACCTGCATTATAAACAAAGATGACAATGAATAAAAACAAATGAAAAGACATCTACCTTGTTACCCCCAGCTGCTGATGCCTGCCTGAGCCTCAGCTGTTCACCTGCCAATATCGCCACCTGTGCAGTTGTGTCAGGTGCAGAGACCTGCATGTGTGCAGCCGGGTATGAATTGGGCAGCAACGCTACAGTATGCCAGGGTGAGTGTTATGCTTAATATACATTGACTTATGATAATTGATGAATAAGCCACCGAGTGAGCAAAGCGAACTGTAAATTGGGGGCGTCTGATGAGCTGACACCATCTGGCTATGTTGTAAAAAATGCATTAATTTTATTATTGCTGATACCTATAATCTATTGTTATTATTGCTGATACCTATAATCTACTGTTGCCTATAATCTATTGCTTAAGCTGTACAATTGCCCCTTGGTCAGCTTGCTTGGTCTAGCAGTAGCAATTATCTAGACATTTTTACTTTTGATGATTTTTGAAATAGCCTTCATCTGCCTCTTATTTGATGTTTATTTGATAATCTTTCTGGAGCTTTGAAGCTGGAAATTAAAGATTAAAACAGTATGCTGATTTGTATATTGATGATTGTGTTGTTTCAGATATCAATGAGTGTAACACAGTGTGTAACGGCACGAACATCGCCTGCACTAACATGGAAGGTTCCCACACGTGCGGCTGTGTGGCAGGGTTCTATCTGGAGACAGCAGGAGATGGGACTGTCAGCTGTGTTGGTGAGTATCAATCAGCATAGTGGTCTTGTGCTTAGTGTTGTCCATTACCAGTAAGGTTTAAGCCAGGAGAATATAGCTCAAAACCAGCCTAGCCATAAGTACTTTGACTATAATGAATATTAAGTAGCTCAGTCAATACTAAACTAAAAGTAAGTAAATTGACTCCAGTTCCATCTCTATCTATTCCTGCCCAAATGTTGAGCAACACAATGTCAGTCCCTTTACAAACATGTCTGAAATAAATCGGTATAAAAAGTATCTTCTAGATTCCAGTTGAATCTCTCAAGAAGAGCAAGAAAGTAATTTTGTACCAGTTACAGTTACTGTAGCATAGTTGATTCACAATATGAAATATTAATATTTTCAATCCTCAGCAGGAGTCGAATTTCATGGCAAAACTAGGTTCCTCCCTGTAATCAAATTGCTTGTAACAGGATGTTTAACAAGATTTGTTTTCTGTTTTTCCAGCCACAAAGTCATTCTCCGGTTCAATCAAGATCACCAGTCGCACCTACACGGCTGATCTCGCTGACATGACATCCGCGGCGTTCAAAACTCTTGCTGCTTCTGTCAAAACTACGGTAGGTTGAATAACGGTTCTGTACTCATTAGCAATACGTTATCACTAATCGCTCACGAGTTGTATATAATAGAATGGATGGCAGCTTGTACAGCAGTTCAGGAAACTATCAACTTAACCAAATACTATCATGATGAAACTTTATCAATGATTATTAGAAGCAGCAAGGAATTTTATGACCACTCTTGGAAGTCTTACTTTTTTATAATGAGTTATACTGTCTGGGTTTATAGTGAAACAGTACAGGTAGTTAAGAACACCTGCACAGCTCCAATCTTACCTGTAATATTGTGCATGTAGTATTTCCAGACCTATCACTTTGTACAAGAACTCAAATTCATGCAATCATGTTTTCCCCACACAGCTTGACGACTTGTACACTTCCAAACTCGGAGACGCTTTCAAGGGAACGGAGATCACTGGGTTCAGTAACGGCAGCATTGTCACTGACTACAACGTCAACCTGGCGCCCAGCAGTAACGAGACTGCAAACAGTCTGTCCACCGCGCTGTCCGATGCCATTCAAGACTCTGGCGGCAGCGGTGCTTTCTCGTTTGACCCGAGCAGCATCAGTGTCTCTGGTGAGTTCTTTTGTCACTTTTTTAAAAAAAAAAAGTTAATGGGATGTAGGGGTGACTATGTCAAGAGATGGTGATGAACATTATCACTAATCGATATAATAACGCTTTTGAAGTTGTATTCAGGAGGGACATACAATTCAAGGAAAAAAGTTTGAATTCATTCATTTCAATATACATCAGAATCTACACAGTCCCGCACTCATGCAATTCTTATCATTATCACATTGCTTAAAACTATGCAAGCTTTGTTTCACTTAGGCCACAACATTAAATTGGTCTTCAAGTTAACAAAAGTTAAACTGATTGAACTGCAAAATCGAACATTTTTACTGATAAGTTTAAGCTGCCACCTGCAACAAACCTGTAAAAAACACCTGTTCACCTTTACCTGTGTGTCTTTGGTACAAGTACCTGTGTTAACAACTGATTGATTTTCCCTCCCGCAGATGTGGATGAGTGCGCCAGTGCAGGTGCAAACAGCTGCCACATGCAGGCCACCTGCGATAACACGGAGGGGTCCTACACCTGCACCTGTCTCACCGGCTACACAGACAGCTCACCTGCCGGCACCAAGTCTGGCTCCATCTGTGAAGGTATGTCTGATCGATCAATCAATTGATCAATCATTAATACTGCGTAGCGCAGTGGACCGTGTTCGCCCCGTGACCGAGAGGTTGCGGGTTCGAATCCGCCTGCCGTGTTACCGATCTTGTGCCCTTGGGAAAGGCACTTTACACGGCTTTCCTCACTATACTCAGGTGAAAATGAGTACCTAGCTTCGGCTCACGGTGATTTACATCATTCACGCGGACAGGAGACCTGGCGCATATGAAAGGGTATGTCATCCCGTAAGGGGCGGTATAACCCCGTCGTGTGTAAACATGTGCGAACATGTGTGATCACGTCGACGGATGATGTTATTCGTCTGTATCTCTGTGGATCTGCCGCTACCAGCCCAAAGCTGCCTAGGCAGATCCGTGTAATGAGTAACTGTTGTATCATTGGCAAATAAAATAAAAATTAAAAATAAATAAAAATAAATTAATGTAGTATAGATGGCCTGTGAGCTACATTGCTAGATTTCTAGTAACTAGCTGGTTTGTTACCTTAGCTGTGAGCTATGTGTCAATATGTATTTGCTTGTCTAGCTACATGGTTTGCTAGATGGTTAGCTGGATGGTTAGCCAGATAGTTTGCTAGATGGTTAGCAAGAGGGTTAGCTAGATGGTTAGCAAGATGGTTCATTGATAAAAAAGGGTTGCTGCCTAACTTAATTGACAAGTTTGTTGGTTAGTTACATGTAGCTAACTGTGTTTATGTCTTTAACCAACTGTATGGTATATAATGTAGTTGTTTGGTTAGCTAGCTAATTTGTCAGCTTCATGGCTAGTTTACCAAGCTTGCTAGCTAATTCATCTTTGGCTAGCTCCATAACAGGCTAATTTGTTGTTTGGCTTAAGCTCAATAGCAAACTGAATAGCTCCACAGCTAGCTAACTTGTGTTTGATTAGCTCCGCAGCTAGCTAACTTGAGTTGGATTAGCTCCACAAATAGCTAACTTTTGGTTGATTAGCTCCACAGCTAGCTAACTTGTTAGAAGGAAACTTATGTGTTATTTCCCCTTTGTGCTATTTCCCCTTCAGCTGTACGTCCGGCAGCTCCAGGGAAGGACAACACGACCCTAGCCATCGCGCTGGGCGTGACCTGTGGCGTACTGGCCATCATGATCGTGGTCGCGCTTGTGTTCTTCCTACTGCACAAGAACAAAACCGTAAGGAGATGTTTGTTTATTTGTGTTTGTGTAAATGAGATTTGGGCATTGCAGTCTACATTGGAAAATTGCTGACATCACAAACTTAATCTTAAAATATTAATTTTATTCTATTTTGCCTCAGGTCAAGTTCTTCCAAGTTTTCATTAATATATATAATTCATTTTATAGAATAGGGTACTTAGGGATATTTCTTTGATTGGCGGCGTCCAAATATTTTTGAAATGCTGCCATTTAAAACAACCGTCTATTGATTTGATATTCAATGATAACAACAGACATAGGTTACATTGTGGATAAAGGTTAGTCTCCAAGCAGAGGTTAGGCTCCGGCTGTTTTTTAAACATTTTTTTTTTAGTCGTTTTTATTGGGCTTTCTATTTTGTCATTTTTCTTGAAGTACGCCAGCCAAACTGGTTAGGTTTTGATACAGCAATACAAAATAGAAAGTCCGATAAAAACGACTAAAAAAACAGCTGGTGCCTTAAACCTCTGCTTAGAGAGTAGATAAAGGTGAAGTAGTGGCGTTATGCGCATGACTATATTTATGCATTTTTCACTGTTTTATGCATTTTGAACTATTTCGTTCACATTTTCTGTGGAATTTTCCAATTATGATCATTTTGTTCTTTACAGGGAGGAACGAAAATCACCCCTGTCAAACCGACAACATCAGAATAGAACAACGTACCAACATCGTGGAGCACTTTTAACATCGATCTTCAGTTTCACATTTTAAGTAAAAAAAGCCTTGGTATAAGATTGCATGTAGCTGTGAATATATTTCATACAATTTGAAGCTAAGTAATTGTATATCAAGTGAGACATAGGGTGGTATTTTAGCATGACATCACGCCATGACAAATCATTTTCCCTGTTCTCAGACGTTCTAATGCAAAAATGAATTGACAGGAAAACTTGAATCAGACAATATATTTACTCCCTAAAACTGTGTGTACCAAGGTACAGACTTTACCCCTTAAACTCTGTTTTTGTGTTGATGTTTCAGATTAGCATTTCTTTTTGGTATGAGAACCAGGAAAATGAATTGATGTGGCCCTATGTGTTTCCACATTTCTAACATTATGACAACTACAACAGATTACTGTTTGTTTTAAAACATAGAATGTAGAATATATATAACATAGCATGATGTGGTGTGCATTCTTTTATATTGTGACTTATTCTTATATATACTTACTTGTGTGTCTAAATGATTAGTAAACATGGCGTATCATTTTCTAATGTTGCAAGATTATTTACAACACAATGTTGCAGATTATGAAAAAAAATGAATGCCCTGCTATTTTCTTGTATCAAGAATCCATTTTTCAGCCAAACTCACGTAAAGGCCCTATGACATTCACTGTAAGACAGGCTTCCGACAGCAAATTGAGGGCATAAACTTATGAAAACTATTTTAACTCTCGTGTCTAACACTTAAGAGTGAGCTTTCGAAAATTTTAACTTAACAATTCCATTGTACTCCAGAAATGACCTCTATACTTCTAAAATGTAACTAAATGTAAACTCCGGCAATTTTAACAGCATGTGTACATTGTTACTGCCGATGTGTTGTACAAAAGGGGACTATCATGTGATGGGAGAGATTGTTGTAGAGCCTTGTCAAAGGTTCTTTCGCTAAAGATCGTAATCTCCAAGTAGATCCTACGGTAGCATAAGATAGTATCAAAAGCTGGCAGAGGAGTGAAGCCGGCCCATCTGACTTCCTTTGGTCGGCTTTACTCCTTGACTAGCCTTGATACTATCTTATGGCACCGTAGAATCTGCTTTGAGATTAGAAAGATCCTACAATAAAAAACGCACAACGCACATGACTGTTGTACACGTCGGTAGACAGAAACATTTGCCATGTTGTCTTCATCATAGTTGTTTTTACTGTTGTAAATAGATTATGAAATCTCATGTCGAAAGGGTTTCATCAATGATTCTATTTGTCTCATAATGAAAACGATTTTTAAAAAATGTAGTTTATTAAAAGACCTATAGGATGTATTTTTTCTGTACGATTTGTGCATGTTTGTGTGTTTAAAATGTGACTACAATAAACATTGTTGTCGTCAAAAGTTATGTGCTTTTTGCCTGTCGTTCCACAACCACTTCTAGAGCATCTTTAATCGCAACATCAAGATTCACTTAGAAATGTTGTATTTAATCAATTAGGCTGATGGTCATAACTTAGATCCAACCATTTATTCCTTTATCTATTAAGAATCTTCAAAATAGAGTGGAGGGTATGGCGGAACAGGTGTTTCTTCTTAGAAGACACCTTTTTCAAGGCCGCGGAAGATTGTTTAGGGGAAAAGCAAAATATTTCAATCCATCCATACCTGTGGTATGGTTGAAATATAACTAGCGTGACTCGTGAACTTTTGCCCACATTCTTACGTTAAGCTTTGGTCTCACCGTAAACAAAGGAGCCGTTGGTGCGAATCCCCCTGTCCCGAGATTAGGTAATCCACTTTCCACGAACACAGGATGCAACTTTGCAACTCCACCTGAGGCGACAAACTTTACCAGCCCACTGTGTCAACGATCCGTGCCAGAAGGACGCAAATGGCGAACACCTGGGGGTCTCCAGTGGCTGTAGGACTAGACTAAGTTCACTGAAGACGGCGTTACACTGTCAACGAGCTTCGTACGAATTTGTTGATACCAGAAGGTCTCCGAAACTTTGGAGGGGTCTCGGGGACGTGCGAATATTCGCTGATCCATAAAGCTCGCGCTGTGGTTGAAAGAACACTGAGCGTACAGGTATTTGCAGTCAAATCGTTTGTAACCTGCATTTGTATGTCTATGCCATGTTTTTATTGAGACCATTTGTAACAAATCGCACTCAATTCAGGAGGTCTGCGGCCTCCTGCTCACGTGGATTTGTGTGTGTGAAATTAAATAAATAAATAAAATGTGTCCTTTTAGAGACCACAGACTCGTCGAGGTGCACTCTCACTGCACTTGCGTCACGCGTGTGCCACTGTGGGGTTCGAAAGATACTCAACTAACTTCAGAGCTAAAGAACGAAGTTTCTTACTTTTTCTGTGTTTTGTCGTCTTCTCAGTCATACCTTTACGTATCACGCAATATCTAAATCATAATAGATCGGAGAAAATAACAAAATAGTGACGAAGTTAACGAACCCCGCAGGAACGAAAGCTTGACGCAAGTGCAATGAAATCGTGCTAGTTATCATTGAAAATCGATGACACCTCAAGATTTGAAAATTTTTGGCGGTCGCGGTCGCGTTGGCCAGGTGGACGTTGAAAAGAGGTCGCTTAATGCTTACGTCAATGGTGAAAATTTTCGGGACCGAGAAAAAGCGGCCGCAATGGCCAGGTGGTCTCTCAGAAGAGGTGGTCGCTTGGGCAGGTTTGACTGTATATATAAACTGTGAATCGCCTTCTGACATACTTTGTAGATTGTTGTGTTGGACTTGTGTTCACCTTTGCGTGAGTTTAGCCGATCACGATTTGTGTGTAAAGGTTGACTCTTGTTTAGTGTCATGGCTGCGCCTTGAGGGGGTGTTTGTTTTGTCTTAGGTTGACCTAAGGTCACAGACTAGCACGAACGCTACACAAATCATTTTGACAGTGGTAAAATTGTGTTATCAATGGCGGCATTACCAGCAGTCAGAATCTTTAATACTTCATATTTACAGGTAAATATCCTGTGTAATTTGTCGTAAATACCCTGTGTAACTTGTAGTAAATATCCTGTGTAACTTGTAATAAATATCCTGTGTAATTTGTTATCACATTCCAGGTGTTGCAGCCGACAGGGAGGGGCGGATTTACGTCATAAATTACAGCAGTAGGTCTGACAAGTGGTCCGTGACCGCTGTAAGTCACACAGCAACGCAGTACTGTCTGAGAGAGAACTCTGAAAACGGCGGTACAGCGAGTCACACGAAACTGCATGGCATTGCGCAGATACTCTCTGGCACTCCATGTTGAACGGTAGGCTCAGGCTTGTTTCACACGCGTGTTTCCATTTCACTTGTACCAAATACCTAGTTTTAGTATCTTGAGAAGCGAACCGTTTGCAGAACAAAATTGTAAGACGGACACCTCAATTCTGAAAACTACGACTTGACAAAATTTGAAAGGAAAGTTGCCAAGCTAAGGACTGGTAGAAAAGAAAAGTTTGGCTTAGTCATGGATAGTGGCGCCAGCTCACCTCTGTACGTCGCGAACGTCATCCGCTGCCTTCTGTCCGCGCTAGGAGTGGCGGCAAATCTTTTAATCCTCTACATCATCGCCAAATACCCCACCATCAGAACCATCTCTAACGTTTACGTCGCGAACTTAGCTGTCGCCGACGTCAGTTTCTGTGTCTTCGCGCTGGTCCAGGGCGTTTCCTCCCTCCGCTTTCACAGTTTCAAAAGTCGAGTCGACAACCTATTAGCCTATTGTCAACAGAAAGATGCAATTGTTGAAAACAGCACTGCAAATGTAACCATGTCAAATGACACGGTGGAATTCCTAAAATCAAATAACTGCACGTGGAGGAGCATGGAGAAACAGAAGCTGATGTCTTTGATAGATGCGAAGCTGAACTGCGACAGTGCAAACCTGGTGAGCTCCAGGAGTTGTGACGTGGGCCGGGTTCTTGCCGTGTTTCTTGCCTGTGCGAGCATCTTCCTCCTCACGGCCATCGCAGTGGAGCGTTACCGGGCCATCGTGAAGCCGCTGGACCACAGGCTACTCCGCACACAGAAGAAAGCCTGCCGTACCTGCGTCCTGATGTGGGTTCTGGCGTTTCTGGCGGCGACGTTCGACACGGTGGTGCGAAACCTTGTGTCAAACGACTGGACGTTCACGTACCAGAGTCTGTTCGAGTGCGTGTATCTGAAGCCGGATGATGCCAGCTCTGGCCACGCCTACCTCGCCTTGGCGCTCAGCATCTCCGTCATCCTGTACGCAGTGCCAGCAGGTGTGATGATCCCCATATACGTCAGGATATTCGTAACGCTACGTCAGCCACGACCTTTCCCAGCGAGGGCATCGACCTCTCGGACGTTACCCATGCTATTCGTGGTGACGGTTTTCTTCTTGGTCTGTTGGCTTCCGTTCCACGTGACTTCCTTCACCGCGCATTCCTACACTGACGGGGACAGCCTCACAGCATTTTACGTGGGGACAGCGCTGGCCATACTGAACTCGGTTATAAACCCCTTTCTCTACGCCTTCATCGGGAAAAACTTTCAAAAGCACATCAGGAGATTATTCTGCATTTCACCACGTGAAGAAGAGGATACGGGAAGACGGTACCACGCAAGCTCGCGACCCTCGGTTGATTCCATATACGGTTATCGTGGTTCTGTGATAGACATTGACACCGCTGTACCGGCGCCTGCGTGTATTACTGCCGTGTTGAGTTCACCTGAGTTAGCGCCGAATGGTACCTGCACAGGGCACTTAGGATTTACCCCCGCCAACTGTGAGCTCGTCGCAGTTCAGCCCCTGGCTGTGAAGAGAGAGTAGTCGGCCCTATGAAGACAATAACAATAGCAATACTGTAAATGCATTTAAGTTCGCGGGGATTTAATTTCGCAGTAGCGGGGAAAAGGACTTTTCGCGGTGGTTTTAATTTCACGGTAACGCCATAGACTGCAATCTAATACCATAATAGAAAAATGTTCGCGGAAGTTTTTAAGTTCGCGGTGAAGTGGTCACTGCGAAAACCACGAACATTAACCCACCGCGAACATTTCTGCATTTATAGTATACCCTAGCCTCTTCAGCCAAATGCAGAACGAATACTATCTGCTCCAATCCATATACACGACGAGTTACAGACACGTGATCTTATTAACACGTGATCTTGTGGATACGTGTCGTCAGCAATTGGTCAAACGTACCAGGAAGTTTATAACGACCACCGTCTCTATTCAATGATCCTTGTGTACTTATGTGTCGGAAGAAGGTTTGTACTATGATTACTACCAACACAGATGAGCTTTCATGAGAAAGAATGAAAAAATCGTTTCTGCATCAGTTGATAGGCCTCCACAACCAGGACTTGTGACTAGAGTGACTAATAGACACTAGCTAGAACCTCCGATTTTATTCTCTATGCAGATCTTTCAATAACTAGATTTTAATGTTTAATATACAATGTACATGAAAAAGATGTTAGCAGACAACTGAAGTCTTTGTATGTGTTTGTGAATCTGGCTGCAACGCACTAAATAATTCATTTTTCATTCAATACGCATGTATCAACGCCAGTACGAATGCATGCAACAACAAAATTTCATGCTGTTTACATATGTAACGTTAGCGGTCTAGAAAATTGACATTGAAACGTTTGCGGATTTTAAAGCGCCCCCTGTTGGTTGATAGAAAAACTGCTACTACTAACCGCGGACTAACGATGTCTTCATTTCTGACACCATGCGAATTTACGGAGAAGTCGTTTTGATGTAGATAAACATTACGTTGCAAATTTTAAGACACTCGATACCGCAATCAGATTTTAATATATGTTCAGCTTTGGCAACACTCTCAATGCGTAAATGCGTAAGGTTGTTTTTTTATGAGTGACATTACTATTGTAACAAAATATTAGATATTCGTGTTTGCTAGCCTAAATCATTCCGTAAGAATTTTAAGATTTTCTTTTGTATTTCTATTTTGTGGATTGTTAAGAAAGTCACTGAACTTTTGTAATTGTCAATATAATAAAGAATCTTTTGCTACGATTTCAATGTGTCAACTGAACTACTACTGAAATACTTAATGTATCATATTGACAAGTTCACAACATCCTTGAAATGGATTGTAAAAAAATATATCACAAACGTTCAGGTGACCACGTACGGTCAGGGTCAACTAAGGACAACTTAGTTTATTCCATATATGGTCCTAATAGTAGTGACATATAGAATTCCGTGGAAAGAAATGGCTGATTGCGTAATGTTATGTTTCACCATCAATATATATATAAGGGTGGGGACTGGTACTTTTGTACCGGAAAAAAAGTTGTTTTTCTTCTTGGACCAGTAAAAAATGGACCTGAAAAAAATCAGTGGACCGAATTTGGGTTCTGTTAAAAAAGAATGGACATATTGTATAGGAAGGCGTCATGTTTTGGAGTTATCCAGTCTAAGAAAGTCACAAGAGCGAAGTAGAGTCATTTCTATACAAAGTCTTGCAGTCAAACAAACAGAGGCAGTTAGCGTTGTTATGAAGATGGGATTTTAAAGCGCCAGCGGATGTCAGATATTCCACCAAACGAATCTTCGTTATAGAGAAATGCACCATTGTTTTGAGTATCACCCAGTCAAAAGTTTTCACAGACAATTAGGTCCGGACCTGGACCTGAAGTTGAAAATGTCCCTGAATTTTCTTAACCGGTGCCTTGTCCTGCACATGAATGTTTGAAACCCGCACAGAATGTAACAAAATATACCAGAAGCGTTCTATGGGACCCACTGGTTCTACCACTGACCGCGCACTGCCAGGGTCAACTAAGGACAACTCGCGATGCAGATACGGTCAGGGTCAACTAAGGACACCCGAGTTTCTTCCAAATAAGGTTATGTTACTCAACAACTGTTGAAAACATCAACCAATGATGGATAAGCCGGGCATCCATAAGAACAGCATACAGAAAACCGTTACTGTGAAAATTCTTTCCATAGATTTTTGTCAAAACAGCTTGAAATTTTCTTCATTTGAAGAAAGTTGTAAGACAGCGAAGACTCGAAGATGGCGAAGACAGCGAAGATGGCGACGGCCGTTGTTCGCCGTGAACTTGGACACAATGTTGCTTATCCTATCCTGAGGCCACTGTCAAGGTTACGGAGACAGGCTTCACTCTGCTTGATTATGAAGTCAGTGATTTCAAGATCGTCAACGTTAACGTCCATCTTCAATCTTTTGTAAGTAGCATGTCTCCAATGTTTGTTTTCTTTCTATGACCACTTCTGCGGCCGATTTGAATAAATAACTTGAAAAAAGGTTCAAACAAACTCTGATTCAGATCTCTGATTCGTCTTTTCTACGAGGTAAGCAATGGCGGAATGTTAAAACGATGACAATAGAGCTTTGGATGGGGAATTGTTCTGACTTGCACATAAGGGTGGAAAAAGGCAACTCTGACAAAGAAAGCGTTAAGTCAGGCGTTGCGATTTCAAAATTATATTTCAATCCTGACATCTGACCCAAGGCCTGACGTTTTCAAAACCCCTTCCTTGCTGATAGAACAATCCTTGCTTTTGATCAATATTTATTTTACATTTTAATTGAACCAACCTTTTAAATCGGTCTTTATATGTGACGGACGGCCACTCTCACGAGTATGGCAAGTCTAATGGTTTGCAGTCCTATTTTGACGGGCCTTTATATGTATTAGCTTTATATAATACATACGTGCGTGTATAATAATAATTGTGCGTGTACGAACTGCCTACATTACAGACAGGGATACGTCACTTTCGTCAACATTCTGTTATGAATGAACAAGAAATTGTGACAAGACACAGAGGTGATTCACTCAGCAAGTATCATTATAAACTCTGGAAAGACAACTGCACAGCATTTGAGCTGGGCAATGGTAATCTTTATAGTTACGATGCAGTGCCGTATTTTAAACTGTAAATTGTATAACGTTATTATAAAGTCAAAAGTCAATATTGAACAGTTCAATAGGTGCGTCAGTCAAATCTAAAACCTTTGGTTTCTATAATTTTATACTGTTTTAGTGTTTACCATTATTTGTATGTAATTTTTTGTCACTTGCAATTAGCCCTCGGGCAAGAATATGCAATAAAGTTATTATTATGATCTTTGATTGGGTTGAGGTAGAATATTTCTGTTAGTTTCTTTTTTACTTCTACGGGTAGTTTGTTATGGCAATTGTAATGACGTGAACTCTACCAAAGAAGTGTACCTTGAAGGGTGTAGAAGACTTCATGTCTATTTTACATTCAGAAAAAGCTGTAGTACTACCATAGGCGGTAGGCCATTGAGTTTTTGTTGAAATCAGTATTAGTTTGCTGTAATAAAAATCTGACTCCGCGGAAAGCTTCCCGAGAATCGTACACTTATTACACACGTGGTGTACTCGGTCCACGGAAAGATTCCCGAGAATCGTACACTTACACACACTGGGTACTCGGTCCACGGAAAGATTCCCGAGAATCGTACACTTACACACACTGGGTACTCGGTCCACGGAAAGATTCCCAAAAATCGTACACTTACACATACTGGGTACTCGGTCCACGGAAAGATTCCCGAGAATCGTGCACTTACACACACTGGGTACTCGGTCCACGGAAAGATTCCCGAATCGTACACTTAGCGGTTACACATACACGCTGTCCATTCCAAAGAATCACACATACGAACGCTTGCCGAAATCACCCGAAGTTTGCCGAACACCGACTTCCGAACGCTTTGGTGTTAAGAACAATAATGAATAGGTAGGAAACGCCGTTTCAAAAGCCCTTGTTTTCGGCGAAATACCGCAATGAAATAAAACAAATTGATACTACTTATCATCTAGGTGTTACTTACTAGCCATGTGAGATTTCTTAGGACACAACATCTAATAATAAAGAAAATATGCAGCATTTTGTAAAGTCCGATTTCCGGGGAACAGCGTTACCAGCAGTACCATATCTAGCCGGTAGGGTCGCTGCTGCACAAGACGATTACATCATTGCTAGCCAATCAGACGCGAGACTCAGAAAAGTTCCCGCGAAAGTTTCAGTGAACCAAGTACACCGCGTGTATGATTGTGTATGATTCTCAGGATTCTTTCAGTGGACTGAGTGCACGGTGTATGTTAGTGTTATGATTCTCGGAATTCTTTCAGTGAACAAGACACAGAGTGTGTTAGTGTATGATTCTCGGGAATATTTCAGTGGACCGAGTACACTGTGTGTTTGGTAGTCAGTGTATGATTGATTCTCGTGAATCTCTGTGGAACGAGTACACGCTGTTTGAGTTCATAGAGTCTTATTTTAGTACGACAAAGTACATGTAATACTGATTTCAACAAATACTCGATGGCCTATTGCCTTTTGTCAAACCAGCCACGCCGAAAACTAGTCTAGTATTCTCACGTAAAAGCCGAGAAGCCCCAGATCCACCATAGAACCATGGTTCTAAGTCACTTTTCCTGCTGCCACCCCTATTGGTAACGCTCTTTCCGGATAGTATTTCCTACCCAGTCATCTTTATGTAGTTAGAGAAGTTAGCCCCCTTGGCGGTTCATCGGTTCGAGCAGGGCTTCGCGAACGCGTTCGAGCAAACTGCGAAACTGTTCTACTCCCGTCGGCCTTAGCGCGAACTATCCCCGTGATCTAGAACGACGCAGCAAACGGAGCTCGGCGTACACAGTGCGTCTTTCAAGCTCAGCATGCTTGTTTATTATTTGATTCAATGGACTGAGTACACAGTACGGTAGTACTGTATACAGTGTGTGTTGAGTGTATACGTAAAAATAAAGCAACAGCGATTTCGACAAAAACTCGATGGCCTATCGCCCATGGTACTACGAGAAAAGACCTCCTTTGAACGGATTCGAACACATGGGAACGTAAAGTGGCGAAAGCGGCCCGCGCCAGAAGCACGTTCTTAGAACGCCGGCAACGGTGACTTTCGAACGTGTCTGGTTGCCATGCCAAGATTCCACCCATTTGAAACTGTTCCTTTTTTTTTGTTTCGCGGGAGTTTCCATAGTGATCCCGATGCTGTTGTTTTGTAGTCCATATGAAATGGTTTCATAGCCTGGGTACCATCCGGAAAGTAGTTCGCTCTGGCGTTCATTATTTACTATATACAGCCGCTTCTAGCTCTGACATTCATTATACACTATATACAGTCGCTTCTCTGTGTTTCCGTCTGGGAACGCGGACCATGTTAACTTCTGGAATCGTCCAAATTCTGGAAGCAGGCGCTGATTGGTCCCCACATACGAGAGCTCTAGAACCTATTCCTTGATTCGCTTATTAACTGACGTTAGCACCAGACGGTTTGAATGCGCACGTCTCCAGACGGATAGCAGAAGCGAACATAGGAGCGAACTACTATCCGGATGGTACCCAGGCTAATGGTTTCACTCATTTCATGGGGTTTGTCCACAATGCAAAGTCATCGGGAGAGTGAGAATTTCTTACGCAGACTACGCTAGCCCATACGGACTTGATTACATGGATGATCAGATGATGCATAAATTTTCGGCCGTGTCCAAATAAAAGAACTTGTTACCAGAACTATAAATCACATGACTTGATCTACGTATTCTGATTATCATATCATATCATATCATATCATATCACATCATCGGATAGGAGGCAGTTTGCCTGTGAAATCCGATTATCTTCTTTGTAATTCTAGATGATATTTGCCTTATTTAGAAACGATAAGAAAATCTATTTGAGATGCCCAAACTTGAGCCGTAAGTTTGATGAACTTTTCCAAACACCTATTGAAATCTGCAACTTTACGCCATGGGTATCGTCGCAGTTTTCATTATCGGGAATAAACCGATCGCGATCCCATCAAATTTACAAGAGGAAATTGGCATTAATTCAAAATTACATTTTAGCGTTAGACTTAAGGCTAGAGTCGTTGCTTACTATACTGTTTACCAATGCGTTTTTTTTGTCACTTGCAATTAGCCATAGGGCAAGAATTTGAAATAAACTGTTGTTTTTGTTTATATCTATTCTGACTTGTACTTGGAGAAACCTGTAGATGTGGATAAAAAAACAGTGTGTAGAGCCTAACACTTAAGGTCATTTTTTTTTCAATTCCTCAATTAAAATTCTTTGTTGCACCACGGGCAGTTATCTCAAATACAGTCAAACCTGTATAAGCGGCCACCTTTGCAGAGCGACCACCTGGCCTATGCGGTCACTTTGTTCTTGAAGGGCCGCTTGACAGGTTTGACTGTAGCGTTATAGTGTAAGCGGTAACGTTACCTTACTTCTCTTAGAAAATAACGCGGTCTGTGGTGTCCTGCGGTTCGGCTTTACACTTGTCACGTTTTCTTTACGCTTGTATAGTTCTAATTCTTACGTAAGAAATCACGTTAGGTTCGAGAACACGATTTCGAATGCATCGAATGCTCAAACATCTGTTCAAATGTGGAGCAACATTTGTTGAGCGAAAATGGCGCAGGTCCGGACCGACCGGGATGGGGGACAACTACCGACCCCATCCGATGGAGCCGCTCCGGTCCACCCAACCGACCGCCCGGAGGAAAAGAGGAAGCTACTTCGGACTTACATTTACCCTATGACCAATGCGTCCCGAGTATGGGAGGCGATCATTGCGATAACATGTGTGGCGACGGCTTGCATCGGCACTTTCAAGGTATCGTTTGAGTCCAGACACACAGAGCTATGGGTCCTCACGTACATCTTCGACGCATTGTACCTCTCGGACATCGTACTACAATTCTTCTACGTGTACTTTGACTACGGGGTTCCGGTGACCGACCTCAAGCTCATCAGACGGCGGTACATGAGACGAACGTTTGCCGTCGACCTTCTTTCCCTCTTGCCGATAGAACTGATTGCCTTTGGAGTTCCAGGGGAGTCGTTTTGGAAAATGATGGCATTGTTTCAACTGAATCGTCTTCTGAGGATGTATAGAGTTCAGACTTTCTTCGGTAAGTGCGTTTCATATCACAATAGTGCCTCATCTACTAGAATGAAATAGAACAGCGTGTGTTGTGCAGAAAAAAAAAAATCAGCATTATGTGTACGTACGTTTGTGAATGTTAAACATTCAGGTGAACAATACTGTATTCCAATACAATTTAATCTCTACAAAAACGGAGAATTACTTTCTAGTTCTATGTACTTGTATTCAACACACTTTCAACACGCCCTTCACTACAGTATATGTCTCTGTTCTGTATCAGACATATTGGAGATGGAGCTCGGCTTGAAGACGGAGTATATCCGCACTATGAAGTACACGGCGGTGTCCTGGCTGTGTCTACACCTCATGGCCTGCGGATGGTTCGCGCTGGGATGTACGGGCAAGCACTGGGGCATGCAGGAAGAGTGTGAACACGAAACATGGACTGAGCCGAATGAACGTACGTACCATAATCATTATAAACAAACAAACAAACAAAATCATAAGATGTTGATTTGATTATTTGGATATGACATCCATGACGACAATCTAAAATCTCCAAAATATATACTTTATTTTCCAACATCATGCATTTCTTCACATTACCTATGGGTCCTTGCCTGACGAGTTAGACTTACCCTCCGTATCATATACCCTGCATATCAAACTTTGGAAATACAAACGTGTGAAGGATGATACATCTACCATCATTAATTTGCAATATCGTTGCTAAGGCCGTTTTTACAAGTACAGTATATTGTTTGTTTTTGTACAGGTGCAGACATTCTGTTTCCGAACAACGACACCGGCTACGAATATGTAATTTCCATGTACTGGGCCACAGCAACGTCCACCTCTACAGGGTAGGAACTAGACAGCTGTGTTTGAACTTTTGTTTCGTTTAAAGTGTTTATGACACCAGAGTACAACATTTTCTTATTATCTGTGACAAGAATGATATCATTCAGTGAACATTAAAGTTTAGCCTTCACATGCGGATACGATTTACATGTCATTGTCTTTTCTTTTCTTTCTTGCAGATACGGTGACATCCACGCCAAGTCGTTGAGTGAAAAGGCGTACTCTATCGCAGCCATGTTGGCGGGTGTAGCGGTGTTTTTCGGGATGATTCTCGGCGGCATGACTTCAATGCTGACCAATATGGACTCCCAACGCGCCCAGTTCACACATCGCCTCGATACCATCAAACAATATTTGGTATGTGCTAAGCTGACATTTTCACATATTGCTGTACAGTTCAATCTTCATATCCATTTAATTGTATCATGATTTGTAAATTTCGACGGGGGAAGAGTTTGTATAAGCCACATGGCTCCCCCCCCCCCTGCACGTTCTGTTGTTTTCTATAATTTTCTGTATGTTATCATTTTTGAAAGTGCAGAATAAAATCAATCAATCAGTTCGAGTATACAAAAAATCCTTGTTCTAACTATGTTGAGATACGTAGAAACTACGCCAAGTTGGAATTTGGACGGTATTCCAGACGTGGTTTGCACGGGCGTTCAACCAATCAGATATTGAGTAACGCGTACAAACGAAGCTTGACACTTCTCTTCCTGTCGTAGACTCCAGCTCCGTTGAAAGGCTGGCACACATTTCATCGGGCACTGCTTTTCAGGGAACCTGGGTACACACATAAGTACAAATTGCAATATTTACGTACCACAGTTCCGTACCACAGTTGTTGCCCTGTCCATATCTCTATTGATTTGATTGATGTTTTGCTTTGTTTTGTTTTGTTTCGTTTTGTCATCTTGAAGATTGAGGAGGACATCCCCGAGACGCAGCAGCGACAGATCATAAAGTACTACAAGTATTTCTGGACCC
>NC_049981.1:1947972-1980249 GCF_000003815.2 Branchiostoma floridae | reverse complement strand
TTGTACAGCACAATCAATGCAACTACATGATATATTTTCCCTTTTATTTACTATTTTCAAATCAGGCGAAAATTCGAGCGAGCGATGTCTTATCCGTGAAATTTAGTTCCCGTGGCCTTATCATACAGCTGAAATCAATACAATTGATTTGCGTTTGGCTCCGGATGGCGTGATAATTTGATTCAGAACCCATAGATCCAGGGTTCTAAATCACTGACATGCAACGATGTCGAGCTCTAGAAATGTACTTTACACGACTCACGACTTTATTTTTTCTTTACTTTTATAACCAAGAAGCGAGAGGAAGTCGAATGTCCTAGAAAAGATTAGACGTATATATGCATATACAGATGTGTATGGTTATTCCCCATTGTTTACATGTTTATGATTGTTTCCATGTGACCTGTACTTAGCCCAGAAGGGCAAAACGTGCAATAAAGGTCTTCATTCATTCATTCATTTTTTTTTCTTTACTCCACTCTTGGTGTGAGTCCTAAGGGCACGACATCGGGGCACATCAGTGTTTTGAACCCGGGACCACTGGGGTTGGGCCAAACACCTTACCGCTTGTACCACAACATTGTTTAATGTAAGATTGCTACACGTTTGTTGAAAGTGCACCACCGTTAAATTAACTGTATCTCTCGTGCTTGTCTTTGTTCCAGGTGGTTTCTAAGGACGGTACGCCCTTGGCTACCTTTAAACATGGAAAGGTTTTCGGAGAGGTACGTATATGGACATCTAGCCATTCTGTTGGAATGTATGCACGTACATGTTCAGTATGCACGTTGGTATGAAACGCTAAGTTTGGATGAGCTGCGTTGAGCTGATGCAAGCAAACCACGCGACTCATGTGCTGTAGATTCATTTGTTTGTTTTCAGAGAGCGAAGAACCGGAAAGCCACATTAAACTACTTTTCTACCGTAACGTTCTGTGTAATTTCCGCCGTACCCCTAAAAATCTCGTCGTACCCGTTTTAAAATCTCCTCGTGCCCGGTAATTTTCGCCGTACCCTGTCCTTCTCTGCCGTCATCGCTCGGCCACAGGGCGTACTCACACGAATGTCTTATATAAATACCATGTAAGGCAATGATACACAGTCTCATACAGCCTATATACATGCACCTCTGACCAACTCTCTACTGAGTTGCGTTATACAAGTCACGCCCAATGTTGAGAAAACCTCCGCAAAGTTTGGTAACAAGCAGTCTGCGCAGAGCTCGCCACTGTTTGCAGAAGTGCACCAGGTACTGCGAGTTTTTTATTTTTTATTTTTTTGACGGGCACAGCGGAAATTATCGGGTACGGCAAGATATTCTAACGGCTACAGCGGAAATTTCCGGATACGATAGAAATGGCGTTTTATCGGGGTAACATTTGATCGTGTGCCATCCCCTCTTCCACAGCTTAGTTTGATATTCAACGTCCCGCGTACGGCCTCCATTCGCGCCGCCACGAACTGTGACCTGATCGTCCTGGAGAAAAAAGACCTGCACATCATTCTCAACCACTATCCTGACGGTACGAACAACGTTTTCTACTTTCCGCGTTAGATGTGTAAAATTTGTTTCACATCGCCCTGTTTTAGGAAAGAAATCAATCATACAATCGTATCTTAATTCATCGTATGTCAGGCAAAGACGCCGGAATCTGGCAGTCTAAAGCATAACTTTGTAGGAAAACTCAAATTTCCTGGAATATACAGAAATATCAAGAAAGAGTAAATGCATGCATACATCTCGGACATGTCAATATCACGGGTGTGTTGGGGGCCCAGAAATTCCTGGAAATCTGATTTTTCGTGCAATATAAATTTTTCATTTGTTGATATTTTGAGCCTTCTCAAAATAAAAGGTCACTCCAGAAAATAAAGTTCTTTGTAATAACAATTTTGTATATTATGTTGATATGAAAAATGTCTCTAGGAAAGGGCGCGAAATTCTCACCCAAGATGGTACACAGGTTGATTACGTCACGGTTTTCTGTGCACATGTTTCAGTCATGAAGCGACTACACGAGATGGCTGTCCAGCGCTTCGGCTCTCCCGACTCGCCGCTGTATGGGCTCACTGATGTGGGCACAGAGGGTATGTTTGGACATCTGGCCTCAGGAACTAGCGAGGACGCACAGGGAGGTATGGATTGATACATTCCGTAGACTCCGTTGCAGTCTTTGAACGGGGCTGGTTTTATGGGGGGGGGGGGTCCGCGATTTTCAACGTTGGCTGGGTTCACTTGTGCCGGGAAAGGGAGTTTGCCAAAGAAGGGAGTATGCTGTGAAATGGAATTTGCCGTGATAGCGATGTCGGGGCAAAATCCGTACTATGTTGTCCGTAAGTTACCGCGAACTCTTAGTATACGTGCCCATGGGCTTTGTTAGGTTTTCTATGCAGTACCCTCAATGTCAGATAGAATTCGAAGCTATTTATAACGAGAGAAGCACAACAAAGGGAACCCAAATCAACTTGACCAAAAGAAAGCAAAAAATCCATTGTATCTCATCAGGAGTATTTATTTGTTTTCAGTTTGTTTGTTCCTTTGTTTGTTTATTTGTTTGTTTGCCTTGGTATGTCTTCAAGCTTGTTCTACTGGCCCGGGTCCAAGTTTGTTGCCGGGCGGAGTTGTATTTGTGAGCCTCTTGAATGCAGAAATAAAAGACTTGTTAACTGTGATACATGTTTTGTCGCTTCGATTCTTGTTACAAATTTTAAGGTGTCTATTTTGAAAATCTAGATTGTTTTTTCTTACCTATCTTGTTATATTTCGCCCTCTCTCGTTCATCTTGGCGTCGTGTCATCCATAGAATTTACTAGCTGTGACCTAAATTCTTCTTTGTCGCGGGATGTTCCAGATATAATGTTTTACGTCATAGGTTATTCACATTTCTCGAATAAAGTGCAACAAATTTCAAGAGACTAAATGCTACAGACAGATTTGAATATATCTCCCATTGCAACAACTTATTCAACGCAGACATAGGCAAAATTATACAGGCAGTTTTCAATTTTTTATAAGAAAAAATCCGACACTCATGATTAGCCCCACTCGATTGAAACATAATTTCAAAACTACCCCTTATTGCTATAGTAATTAGGGTGTTAAGTTTTACCTTCATATTGCACTTTGCGCACCCGGCGAGCGAGCTCGGAATCTCCGCATAACTAGTATCCTCCACCCCTCTTTGTCGTCCATCGCTGCGGGAAGTTGCTGTAAAAGTTGTCGTCCTACAGTGTACAATTGTCTTAGAATAAAGTTCATTCATTCTTCTTCTAGCGGAAGCTGTGAGTTCTGCAGTGTCAACTCGCCGCGCCTCTGCCCTCAGACGGTTGTCCCTCCGGAAGCCATCCACGGACCCAATGACCGGTCACAGAGACTCTATCGACGAGGACCCGGCAACAAGAGGCTCCTTTTTCGCTGCTGTGAAGGAAAAGGAGGACAGCACAGGGGAAGGTGCGCGCGCCGGGAGCCGTCCTCTCGCGGAAGCGCGCCGCGCCTCTCGTGGTGCGTCCAGGAAGTCCATCAAGCTCAGTGAATCAGTGGAGATTCTCAACGCACAGCTCGCGCCGTCCGTAGAGGAGGGAGCCATTTGCGCCGTAAGTTAAATGTAACACAATTTAACTTAGCATTGAGGTTTGGGATTTTTAGATGCCACTGAAATATGTCCTAATCACTTTGTTTTTGTACTGCAATTGCAGGAAGTAAAATTGTTGAATTGAATGGCCACCCATAACATGGCTAACGTCACATTTCCAAACTGTGGCCCGGCCGGGCTGCTTGTCGAAACGAAAAATAGACATGAAGGCGTAAAGATATACACAAATAATGCCACGACTTTCTTCTTTACGCCTTGGGTATCCTGGTGTCTTTTATATTATACTTTTCGTGCCCGAACGCTGCCCGGCCGGGCCCCGGTTTGGAAATGTGACGTCGACGTATTTTAACTCAACACTAGGCATGACGCTGAGGTTTGGGATTTATGGATGCTATTGAAATCTGTTCTCACTTTGCTTCTGTAAATGCAGAAAGTAAACTTGTTGAAACGAATTCGAATTGCCACCTATTATTCAACAAATAGATGAATACGCCAGCCCGCGCTACTCTCCAAGCAGACGTGTCAGTTGGATTTTAAAAAAAGACGAAGAATAAGTTGCCAGTCTTTTGCAGTCTATCCAGCTATCCGCCGGCCAGTCAGTTCACTCCTTGGCCGATTAACTCCTACTTTTAGCTTTTAATTCCAAACTTGACCAAAGTCCCCTATTACTATTCAGCCAGGTGGGAGCCTGGTAGAGACTTAGAGACGTTAGTTTTTTTTCCGGGAGTAAATATCTGTTGACTATCAAGATATTAGGAAAGTTTGATGTGTCCTTTTTCTGTCGCCACAGTGGTTCAGACTGAAGTGCCTTGTCGTGGTTGAGTGGTTAGCATCCCACGTGCTGGACCCAACCTCCATCTTCTGTCGCGGCTGGGAAATCTTCATCATCATCACGACCTTTGCCGTCTGCATGAGCCACAGCTACCTCGCCGCCTTCTATGTCACTAGGTAAGGCTTAGGTCACAATTGTACCGGTGCCCGTCAGGGATGTATCCCGACCGAGCTCCGAAGCCACAAGTTCGTCCCGGTGGACTGAAGGATACCGGGAGGTACCCCTCGGTGTTCCACACGGGTAGGTCACGGTGGCTATTTATTACCGCGTCCCGGATTCCGACTTAAAATGAACCCGGGTCCCGGCCGTAAATATATCCCGGGAGCCGCATGGGATCAACACAAACACTTTGTCCCAACACAAAGAAAACACACATCATGAATTTTCAGTTTATCTCGCCGACCTTTGTCAGATATCTGAATCATTGCACTGACGTTCCCGCTGAACTAGCTTTGTATGTGTTTCTGTAAATTGTTCGCAGGGCGGGCGCCAATCCCGTCTGGGCCTTAGGCAGTTCGGGGTTCATCGTCTCGTACTTGCTGGACGTCCCTTTGCTGCTGGATGTGGTCATCAGGCTCAGGACTGGGATCTTCACACCGAATGGTGAGATCACTAAACATTACTATATAATGGAAGCTCATCATTTTTTTTTTATTTTCGACATTCTCGGTCTCAGCCCTTAGGCTGGCCGGATCACGTCCCGACCTTCGGCTGTCGGGCGATCCGACCCGCGTCCGGGCTGGTACCTCTCCGGAAATACGGAATACTATGTACTATGTTTAATTCTTCATTCGTTATCAAACAATATCATCAGTGGGCACTGTAATTATAATAGAGTGCGAAGTTTACATACCATCCACTGCACGAAAACGCAAGTTTCCGGGAATGTCTGGGGAACCCTGACGACCCCGTGATACTTGACATTTCCGGGCTGTGTATAGAAAGTTCCCCGGCCTGTGTGTCCGATCATTGAAATTTCCGTATGTACCTGGACAAGACCCGTACATGTCTAGTTTCACGGGTGTTCCAGGGTCCTGAAATTCCCGAAAATTTGAATGCAGTTCCAGGGTCCAAACATTCCCGGATATTTGGGTGCAGTGATCATGTATCTGATATCTTGGACCACAGGAATCCTGACAGACTGGGACTCCATCAGGACGCACTACGTCCGGAGCTGGAGTTTTGTACTGGACTTGTGCAGCATCCTGCCGATCGAGCTCTTCGCCCTGGCATCGCCACATCTTGGCACCGTCCGCCTCGGACTTGTCGCCTGTCTCAAACTGAACAGGCTGATCAAATTTCACAAGGTCAGAAGGAATACCATATATATGTACTGTGCAAATGCTGTAGCATCTTTTGCTTGACAATTTAGGCTTTGGTTCCAATTGCACGGATCCCACTGGGGATGTATACGTAGTCCCGGCCGGGGCTTCGAAGCCAGAAATTTTCCGGATTGGACTGCCGGATACCATGGGACACCCCTCGGTGTACCTGGGTGCAGGTCACGGTTACCGGGCCAATTTTGATCCCGACTTAAAATGAATCCGGGGCCCGGCCGTGCTCAATCTATCCCGATTTTTGGGGTAATTTCTGTGTAGAAAATGCATTGTTTACTTTCCAACATCAGGCATTTATCCGGGCTACCTATGGGGTCTCTTATAATTAGTTTTGTTAATTGATCACATCATTCCCTACATTTTGGGCTTTAAATCAAGAAAATCCTTCAATTCTATCAGGAGTTATAACATCTATTATCATAATACCGGTACGTTTACGACGATTTCTCTAGCCATACTGATTTGACAAATTGTCAACGCATCATTTTCTCCAGTTACATGTTGCTGTTATAGGTTACCCTTGCCACTTCTTCTGTGTAACTTTTCTGCCACTCTTGTCCTGCTAAAAGCGTAATATTGTAATTGTAACACGCCGCGGAATTACACGGCGAACGGGCGCGTGGTTGGGAGGGGGTACAAAATACCGGTAGGAAGAAACACGGCACAATTAACTGCCGCTATGTACATTTATACATCCTGATGTTCCTTCCTTTTCTGTCAGTAAATGCATAAAACATAAACCTGCATGAGCATACAAAATGTCATGAGAAAACGGACGTATACTGTCAAGAATTTTCATTTAACTTCTGTCCGTCACAACCGCTATGACGTAACACTTCACTGCTAGCGTAGATATAAAAATGGCGGGAAAATGGCTGCGTACGTTCAATTTTGCCCATTCAGTCGTAGATCCGGGCTATTATGCAACGGTTCTTCACACTTTTACATGAGTTGTAGGTCACCAACAGAAATTCAAGATTGTTGTTGAATCATGTTCGTCTTGTGCCGTGAGCATGTGTAATTATGATCTATATAAATTTGGCAATGAATGTGACAGTGTGTTCGTCCCACGACGAGCTGCCTACCCCGAAATTTAAAAAAAAGTATACTGAAAACTTTTGGCCTTGTTGTCTTCGAATGCATTGTTATCGATGCTTTGTAAATGATGTATTGGACACCTAGATGTCTGAAGTGTGCACAGCTCAGAAATAACTATTGTTGCATGTGTAGATCTCTTTAAGTTTCGGTATTTTTAATCTACCGGTATAAGTCTTACTACCGGTATTATGCCAATGCATGTTAAGTGTTTTAAGAATTATACCCCTGCAGGCATTTTACCAATTCACTCTGATATCGCAATGCATCATGGGTAATCTTAGAAGCTCTGTCTGTAGGAAAAACAAGTGATCAAAGTCAAAATATCGATCTTTTTCAAGATTGTGATGCCTTTATCTAATCATACAAAAAAAGGTAAGTTTGGGGTCAAGTGGTGGCCACTGGTTGCCATGACAACGGCCGTTTTGACCTATGAACAAGGCTTACATGTAATCTCGCCCATCATACACTATCTGTGGCCTACAGAAACAGTCAGAAACTAACAGATATCTGATAGGTAATTATGTAATTTCATCATTTTCATAACTGGACAAAGTTATGACATATGGTCACAGGAATTCATTCGTGCTTTTTGCATACATCACTTCAAAATGGTTAATTTGGGGATTTTATGGTAATTTTTAGAAAAAAATGTACATTTTTTGGCTCCTGTGCCCTGGTAATTAAACCAAATGACCTGAAATTTGGTGTCGGGATGCCTTTTACATATACAAACAGGACTTTATTAATGCCATTTGCAGACACTACGTTCTTATGGTTACATTTTTTGCGATTTTTGGCCATTTTTAGACCAAAAATGAATATTTTTTGCTCCTGTACCTTGGTATTTAAACCAAATGACCTGAAATTCGGCAACCGCGGGTAACATACTCTGTGATGCAATTACTCTGGGAAGGTAACCTCCGACGACAGGGTATTGTTGTTGGTGGCCGTGATGAGTGTTCGTGTCTGTATTCGTATTCGTATGTAGTTTGGCATGTCGTCTTCAATTAGTTGCGCGATGATGCACGTTGTTTTTTTCGCGGTAGCTGTTGTTGTAATCAATGTAATAATTTCAGAAATCACCCCCACGCCCTTCCTTATATTGGTTCAGCTCTAAGTTATCTCTGCGCGTTAGGCCTTGCCGTAATTGGATATTGCAAAGCAGATGTTGCGTAATGCAGATATGGGGTTATGTGTTCTCTAATGTAGAGAATAGCTGTCGCGGAAGAGGAATCCCTATTCAACAGACGTTAGATTCTGGCTTTTTTTATTCTGTTTTCTTTAACCAGGGTGGCTCAACTCAGTGCTTTACACACTGCTTTACAGTGAGGCCCTGTATTACACATAGTACATGACATATCAACAATACATAACATACAAACAATATACAGTCAAACCTGCCCAAGACGACCACCCGGGGGACCGGAACAAAGCGGTCGATTTGGACAGGTGGTCGCTGAGAAGAGTATCGACTCAATACATGCCCGATGCATAGTATAAATGGTTTCCGTTGTGTTTAATGGAAAATAGCAAGCAAACGCACGCAAAGAACAACACGCACGCAAAAACGTAAGTAATAATCATCAGTGAGCCTGGTGAATTTTAATACAGTAAATGAACAGAAATTGGACAAATTGGATCAGGACGTTCCTACCTGCGCCAGAGAAACTCTACTCAAGTCAAGGAGGTTAAAAAGACAGTCTACTCGATCTACTCTAGTCTAAAAAAAATATATAACGTTACTTTCTATAAATTGGATTTCTACCATACAATAAAGTACGTGCTATACATGTTACATTTCTGCGTCTACGATCGTTAGATGGACCAGTGTTATACGTATTTAGTTGGCTATACAATTTCTTTCTGGAGGACAGCAAGTCGGCAACGTTATTCATAACAAGAAGAGAACTGCTTAATATTTGTATACTAACGTAACGGACCTTTGATGTTGTCAGTTACCATATAAGCCTTTATGCGTCGCTGTGTTCTTGATCGCCGTATCTGAAATAACTACGGTGTACCTTTCGAATTCGATGCCTGCGGAGATGCCCGGTACGTCCCGATAGTGTACTTACCCACGGGTGAATGTACAGTACAGTTGGACCATTGGTTGGACAAAAGCACTCACACAGATCTTTCTTAAAAAGGATTGAGCTACACAGATCTTTCTTAAAAAGGAATGAGGCCTAGGCTATATACGTTTCAGCATTCGTTCACTTTATAATGATAAAGATTTAAAGAAAATTCTGTAACAACTAAATTCGGATTTTCTTACAACGAAATTTCCTCCCATATTACAGTAGACTGCCCCATTGACCCACCCATTGATTGCCTCCATCTCTATTCTAAAGATAGCATCGTAATGGTAGTCAAAATCCGACGCAAACTGGCCGATTTCGGCACAAAATCGTGATAGTTATCATCAAAAATCGATGAAAACTTCAAGGTTGAAATTGACGCGGTCGTTATGGGTCCCAATTTTGGCCGGTCGCGGTCGCGTTGGCCAGGTGGTCGTTGACAAAAGGTCGCTTAATGATTACGTCAATGGGGAAAAAATCGGGACCGAGAAAAAGCGGTCGAAATGGCCAGGTGGTCGCTGAGAAGAGGTGGTCGCTCGGGCAGGTTTGACTGTATACAAAGACCGTTTTCCAGAATCATACTTCAGCCCGGTCATGAGGTCAGAGGTCAGCTCTGAGTTTCATCATATGCTTGAATGTTGCAATGTTGGGAGCCGTTTTTAAAGTCATTGGAAGGTGATTCCACTGACAAACGCCCCTGTATCTAAACTTACGTCTTCCACATTCCAAGTGAACTTGAGGCAGCTGTACTGATTGCATGTTGCAATATGTCGGGCATGTCATTAATGTATAGGATGAACAACAAAGGCCCTAGTACGGAACCTTGGGGAACCCCAACAGAATTCCCATGAAATCACTTGCCACCCCATTTACAACAGTGGTTTGCTTTCTGTCATCTAGATATGACCAGTTCAGTATCTTGGAAACCATTCAGTCTTAACTTGTCAAGAAGAATAGTGTGACATACGGTGTCGAAGGCTTTCTTTAAATCAAGAAAGACGGCACCAGTAAAAAGTCCCTTCTCCATGTTGTCGAGAATAGTGTCAGTGACATGTATCAATGTTGTTGTAGTAGAATGAGCTGGTCTGAAACCTGACTGAAATTTGTTAAGTATGTTATGGCTTCCTAGCACATTGCATTGGTAAGTGACACAGGTACGTACTTTGTCCTGGCAAGCTATCAGCAATTTTAGGGTCTCGTTTTCTTTCTGATGCAACAGGAACCATAAATACGTCACAGAGTAAATTACCTATGGTCACTTGTTATGGTTTTGTTATGTCGGTTTTGTTGTTTTCTGTGGTGTGTGATATGGTTGATTATGGTTTGACCAGTTATTCCTTATACCAAATTGAGCTTGTTACCAAACCTGGCCTGTTTTTGTGTATACGCTATGGTGTTCAGCACTATAGGGTCATGTTTGCTTGGCTGTGTGTTGTCTGTGATGACCAACAGGGCTCGGTAGTTCGTCTGTGTCTCTCGCATTAGTTAAATGCTAGCCGCATAGCCGCATGTTATAAATTTTGCACAACTTTAGTGATGACGATATTTTGTAACATTAGCAAAGACGCGTAGGTGAAAGTGTACTCCTAATTCATAAAATTAAAACACTCCACATCATACTTGCCATTGTGTGTGATTACTGCACGTGTCAGCTCGAAAGCGTCGATCAATCTGAAAAAAGTCTTCATCCAGTGACGTACGCGAACCAACAAAATGGAACTATTCACGGATCTTCTGTACTTCAGAAAGACTATTGTCTATCTCAGCATATCGTTCACAGACTATGAGTATTGTTATTAGCAGCAGTAAGTTTACGTCCTCCACGAATCACACATCGTTGGCGCCCATCTCCATTCCCAATCACTTAGGCCACACAACAGTGCAAATTGCTACAGTGGGGGCACATCTGCTATTAGTAGTGGTTGTTTGTGTGTGTTAAAACTGACATACTAGAGAGGCTTCTGAATGCTAATCTCTATAGCTAAGCAGAGAAGGTTTGTCCCATTTTTAAAAGGTCAGACACGGTCAACCAAATCAATGTATCAACTTTACTTTAGTTTTATGACAGTTATGTGTGGTTTTCACACAGCTACACAAAAAGTAACCTCCATAGTAAAACATCACTTTTAAACTGATTTATTATGCACCCCAATTAGACAACGATTCATATTGCTCTCTCCAGCAACATTACACCATCCACCAGGTGCATTACCTCCAATGTGCAGAGGGAGCTTGGGAGGTAATGCGCCTTAGACATGTTCAAAATTTCAAGAGATTAAAAGTCTGCTTTTATTGGTTCAAGTACCCCCCCTAGTACATCATCTTAAATGCAATGTTTTATCCTCACCTTTTGGTCTGCACAGGTAGGGAAAATACAAAACATGTTCATATTTCCATCAGATTTACTCAATTTGACCGACCCCAACCTTCCGATCTTAGCATAGTTTTGCCTGGTTTTCTCGTGCAATTACATTTTTGAAGGTGCCAAAAGTCAACAAGACTCACGTTTCTATCAGGATGACATGAGCAAATTTTATGTGCCAGAAAAGAAAAGTACAAAAACTTGTATTCATCCTAGAATAGCCTTTTTCTTGAACTTTGTTATGGTCTTGTAAATTTTCAATATGCATCCTGCATCCACGTGTGCAGTGTGCCGGTATTAAACGGTGCCACATTTGTGGAGTTCTGGTAACCCCCATGCAGAGCCTTTTCATTATGTACGGCATACTAGCTATAGATATTCACTGTGATTTAGTAAGGTATCTACTAAATTTGAGGAAAAGTAAAAATAAAAATGTACAAAATCAAGGTAATTCCTTTTCAGGTATCCTCATATCCCCCATGTAGAGCCCCAATGAACACTTCCAATCAATTATAACATTTTTCACAGTTATGCGTGATTTACAAGATGACAGGAGCAAAATTACTTGTCAGAGAATTTGATTCTGTGCTGTTCTTTGCTTGAAACATGACCGAGTATCCCCATAGCAACAGCCTTAGCAACAGTTTTGCTAATGATTCTGAAGGAAACAACGTATAAAAACATATTTCTGCATCTGTTAAATGTTAAACATGTCAACACTATTCTGTACACTTCTACTCAGAGGTAATCAGAGCAAAATACTACAGAAAAATTAGTTCTGTGTATCAGTTTTGTTGTGGAGTACGATCTGAAACCTCCATAGCAACGGCCTTAGCAACGGCCTTAGCAACGATATTGTCACTTACAAGCTGGCAGATGTGTCATCCTTCACACATTTATATCTCCGGAATGCATGGACGGATTTATACCATTCAAAGTTTGATATGCAGCGAATGGTATGCACAGTAAGTCTAAATCATCAGGCAAGGCCCCATAGGTAATGTGAAGAAATGCACGATTTTGGAAAGTAGACTATATATTTTTTATGAGAAAATCTGCAAAAAAATCTGATTTTAGGACTCATAATTTTCTATCAAAGCTAAATATTAAAAAGGGAAGAATATTTCGGTGGTTGTAGTGACTGGTTCTACCAACCTATGAATTTTTATTTAAAAATATTGATGTTTGATATTTCTACGCGTTCCTTTCAGCATAGTGTCAATCTTAGAGATCCGTTTGGATGACGTCACTTGGTCACGTGATTACAACAAGAAAGCTGTACATAAAAGCTTGTTATCATGGATTAAAATAAACTTTGGTTATTTCAGATTAAAAAAATGCATGGTAGCTCTGGTCCCTCTCAGTGGTACAAATATCGTCAATTTCGGGTCCTGGCCCATGGACTACTATGCCTTAGCTATGATCGAACTGCCTGACTCAAACAAATACCCGATATTTATGATTATCTTCTGACTTACTTGCTCACTTAAACGTCTCATATCATAATTGGATTCATAGACGTTGGTTGACTATCATAACGTTTCAGGCAACCATTCGTTATCTTTCGTCAGTGACCCTGACACGGTGACACTGCGTCACCAACAAAAGATAGCGGGTGTCATCTGAAACGTCTGAAGGTTTCCAAAATCATATCCACGTTGCTTGAGCAATTGCTGTTTTGGCGTATCTCACTACCTGGATTTCTAACCTACATCGACGATTGGTTAATAGTTTCATCGCAAACTTTCACGCCAAACATTCAATGCCAAATCTTCAGCTCACGACGTTCTTCAGCAAGATGGAAGAGTCGCTGACCAAGGACATCTTTGTGACGCGGTCCCTGAAGCTGTTCACGTACATTATCCTGATCATCCACTGGTGCTCCTGTCTGCTGTACGCTCAATCCTGCCCGGGCTTCGGCACAGACCCACAGGAATGGTCAGTACTAGGGGCGGGACCACTCGGCCCCTAACCAATCAGGACAACTCGGCACCTAGTTTTGGAATGTCGACAAGAAACTTGCCCCGCACTCAATATGTTTATTTTAGAAGATGAATGGTAGTGTTATGGATGTCATGATTCAAACTTCATTTTTTTTCTTTATTTTTTTTCTTTTCGTATTATAGCGCCGATACACGTGGAGAGCGCTAGCGGGGCCAGTCGCCATGGCGGCCCGCCGAGTCCATCCGAATCGACTCGCTCTAGTCACACAACGTGACAAATAATGTACTGAGTACATGTGTACCACAAATATTGTACTGAGTACATGTGTACCACAAATAATGTACTGAGTAAATGTGGTGCCGACATGTCCTAAGCTAGGGGACGAGTTGTCCTGGGCACGGTACCGAGTCATCCTGATTAAGTGGGGACGAGTTAACGTTGTCCCAGGTGCCGCGTTGTCCTGATAACTGGATCGGATCTGATACCTCTATCTATACCTGTTGTTAGAGGTATACCTCTATCTATACATAACTCCCAACCTGTATGTTATGCCTCGGTCACATCTCTAAACTGGGGTCCGATCGGTTCAAAAGATACCAAAATGCACAAAAACGTAATTTTGAATGAAAGTTGTGTTTATTTTTAGGTGTAACATTTCATTTTTATTTTTCGCTTCCAAAAACGAGCTCTGGTTTGGACCCAAGCATTACTCCAACAAGATCTCTTCAGTGTCACTGACGAAAGATCACGGATGTTATTTGAAACATCTGATCATTTCCAAAACCATATCCTTGTATAATTGTGTAATCAAAACATAACGTTAAATGTTTTCCTGGTGTGTTCTTTTTCTTTCTTCTCTCTAGCAGAAGGGGTTTACGGAAAAGGTTGGGTTGTGCACCAGACCTGGCTACCTGCATGGGCTGGCTATAACGTCAGGCTACTAAGATAGTCCCTTTTTTCCCTTGCACACACTACGTTGGGGCAAGCCTAATGGTATAGTATTGTATGCAAGTAGCTTGATACAAGGCTAGATGGAAAACATTCTGGATTTTTTTGCAAAAATGTACATGTTGCCTTTCTAGTTGCTATTTGGGTTAGCCAGTTTGTGTGTCCCTGTAGGTGTGTGGAGGGAGGTTGGGTGGACCATTTGGGCCTCGCAGGCAAGGAGATATCGATGCACCATTACTTCGTCAGCCTCTACTTCACCGCAGCGACGATGACCAGCACGGGTTACGGCGACATCGTGCCGTCCACCACCACCGGCCGGGTCCTGGCCATGGCGGTGATGATTGTCGGGCTGCTGCTGTGTGGCTACTGCGTCAGTGACATCGCGGCCACACTATCCAACATGGATGCTGCCAGGTAACGCATAGTAGAAATGATCCGCAGGGGACCCGCTATGCAAATTGGTGGTAGTGCCGGGTCTAAAACTTCAATATTTTTTTCCTGGTCAAATGGGTAGAAATCCTCGCAGTTTCAAGGCAGATGTGACAGGAGAGTGTTTTTACTTGATTAATAGGGTCAAAAAGCTGAGTTTTCGTGGTTATCAGGGAATTTGAAGACGGGACTTTTTTGTCCTAGCACAGGGGTCTTCTCCACTGGGTAGTGGTGCGGTCGGGAGGTCAAAGGTTGTTTTAGCCATTCCCAGATGTTCCACCGTTAGATTATTACCTGCATGTATGCAGGTATGGTTTTCAGGGGCGTGGGAATTTTTGGAAGCTGGGGCTTTACGGCGCTGTATCTCAAGAACGGATGGTGCGACCACAACGATTTTTGGTATGTGGGTTGGGGGTGGTGGCCTGACACTCAGGTTTGATTTTGGGCCTCCTGGTGCTTGAACTTGACATTAAAGGTGGCATTTTTGTGCACTTTTGGCGCTGTGTATCCGGAACAATACGCGCCATTGCAATGATTTTTGGTGCATGGGTGGGGGGTTGTTGCCTGTTGCCTAGGATTGACTTTGGGCCTTGTCGCGTTTGAACTTGAGGCGGCAGGTTGAATTTTGTGTCCGGGAGGGGTATTTCCGGAGTTATATCTTCTGAACGGATGGCGCGGGCGCGATGATATTTGGCACATGTGTTGGCGGTGGCTGAATAATTCTCAATTTTGATTTTGGCGCCCTTGGTACTTGAACTTGACATTCCAGGTTACCTTTTGTGCGGGCACGGCGTGTGCGCTTTATTTCCGGAACGCAAGGTGCCATTGTGTTGCTATTTGGTACGTGGATTGTTGCTGGTGTCCTCGTGGTCAGGTTTGATTTTTGGCCTCCTAGTGCTTGAACTTGATACTGTAGGTTGACCCTGTTTTCGTGTGGTTGGGGCACCCCCCCCCCCAATATCTGCTTGGTTGTGAAAACAGGTGACGGTTGGGTAGAAACATCATCTGTTGTGCTGCAGTGGCCAGTGTGTCACCTTCAATGTATCAGGTTACTTTGTATCAACAGTGTCTGACCTGCCAGGTGACATACTTAGTCTAGTATCTGCTGCTGTATTTCTTAGGTACAGTTTGAGTTTGCTTCTTAGTCCAAGTTTGTGGTGTTTTGAGAGCTGTGTAGTACTGAGATTAAAGTTCTGGTACAAGTTCCTTTACCCTGTTTGGCAATCAGCAGAAGATACAACTTTCTAAAGTGGAGGAGAAATGTATAGAGCTTGAGTGTAAGACAAAGGTATATGTATGATTTTTCCTGTGTTTCTTGTTGTTTCTTTGGGGATGCCATTTCCGTATTGTATGCAGGTAATTTGTAGTTTGGGGCTAGTCATATTCGCTTGATTTTTGGGCCTACTTAATCTATAGTACGGGCAGGGTTAAGTGGTAGAGGCTTTGTTATGTTTTAAATTTGGTATCGTTTGTTGCATTTTGTCACTGCAAAAATATGATGAAATTGTTTCCCCCTCTAAGCAACTGCTCATTGATTTTGGGGGATGTTTGCTGGGTGTTCACTCTGCTGACTGCAACAGCTTTCTGAACTTTTTAAAGTTGCCAGCAGCTTGCCATCTATGAATGGGATTGACAAGGACATTTTGAATATCAAATTCTGCTGTAAAATTTGGCTTAGGTATTTCAAGAGATTTAGGTTTTAGTTGGACGGATTGAATAACACCCCGTTCATACTAGGATTCGCGTATCCGGATATATCCTGATTCGTGGTGAATCCGGATTCGCGAACCCTGGTATGAACGGTCCGAATCCGGATCTTTATGGGATATATCCGGATACGCCGAATCCACATCTGGAGGTGGATTTATCCGGATTCGCTGCGGGGTGAACCCTGGTATGAACGCAATAGGATTCACGTATCCGGATTCGCTGTCGGATCTGACGTCAAACTTAACTCTTAAGTAGCGTTTGCTTTTGTGTAGCATGGTAAGGATGAGGCAACGGGCTGCGTCGCAGGTGGCAGGGTACGAACACCTGTTCTAAACAACATTCTAGAACGGTCAGTTGAAGAATAAAGATCATTTTAAAGTTTCGAGTAGGTCGTGAAGACGTGTAACGTTACTTGTAGCCGTGCAAACACTCCGTCATTTTGGTTGCATTCCCTTCTTCCAAGTGCACGACGCAGCCCGTTGCCTCACCCTTACCATCATACACCAATGCAAACGATACTTAAGAGTTACGTTTGACGTCACCAAACAGTATCAGATGATGTAATTAGGAACTATCCGGATCTGATTTTGGACACGAATAATCATATCCGGATTCGTCTAACCCTGGTATGAACGCAAATGGATATATCCGGATTCACGCCGTACCCGGATATATCCGGATACGCGAATCCTAGTATGAACGGGGCCTAAAATATCATGCCACCCTAATGCTGCTGGATGGGGGCTACCACTATTCATATTGTCTATGGAACTACTGTAAAAATATCATTTGTCAAATTATGCAAATAACCTTCCAGTGTCAAGTGATATAACACTCCAGAAATAAATCTTTAATGAATATCATTGGTACAATAGGCCAGTACATTGAAATAGGAAGATATCAGTACTGAATATATCATATGTGACAGAATAACTACATGGGCCATCTGAGACCATGAAAGGTAGGAAAAGTCGTCTCAATAACTTTAAGGTACTGTGGTTGGTTACATGCTTAAGAAATCCAAAATAAGTAATGTTCATCCATGCCCAAACTTACACATTCCGAAAATAGAAGTTCAGATTTTTGCATGGTGCACAACCAACACGGTAAAAATCTCACTTTTCCAACCACGCAACCAGGGACGAAAAGGAAAAAAAATACACAATAGGTCTACAGACACACAACACATTTCATGCAGGCCTGAGGTCTACGAACTCTTGTTAGCGACAGTTTTTTTTTCACAGCTGAGATAGCTTTCAGGTAAGGGTATGTTTGTGTGCCAGTTACTTCAGAAAGTTGACTTTTTTTTACCAGTTGCTTTCTGCAATTTTCTATATTCATGTATTACTCCTAATGGGCTAAAAAGATAAACGACTGCACAAACGCGTGTTTTAGTGGTGGGAAACTCCCAACTCCCTCAAAGCCTGGAATAGAACACATGTCACGATGCATGTAGATGGTGATTTTACATATCTACATGGTGCGTTGTTCCGGCTGCAGAGTTGACTTCCAAGCGAAGCTGTCGGTAGTGAGACAGTTCATGAAAGACCATGAGATATGTCCAAACTTACGGCGTCGCGTGGTCAACTACATGATCCTGATGTGGGGAAAACTCAGGTACGGAATGTTTTATATCATGATTCTTTACGTTTGGGACAGCATTGTTAATAGATTCACATAAAACAGTCCGTGCGTTTGTCACCGCATTGGAACTGGAAGCAGCGACACCTAGTGCTGCAGTACAATGTGAAACGGTCAGAATTGCCTTGAAGAAGGTGACAGACGGTCATATCTCCACGTTTACAGACAAAAAGAAAACTACTCTACTTTTAACGTCGCAAAACCCACACGTTACAGAAAAAGTGGGATCTTTCGTCTTCCACTGTCTCAGAAAAAGAAGTAAAACCCAATACATCTTTAACTAGTTTAAGGTAGACTTGAGTAGTCGCTTACTATACTGCTTAGCATCATTTGCCTGTCATTCTGTCACTCGCAATTAGCCCTCGGGCAAGAATTTGCAATAAACTTATTATTATTATCGAAACGTCGGTGCGAGAGTGGCGCGGTAGCGTGCGTATGTACCTTAAGTTTATGGTTTACTTGATATATGTTTGTCGACTAAAGCTTCATGAACTCCGAAGCTACCTACAACGGACTGTTATTCTATGTTGTTGGAATATATGCAGATGGTAGCTACATGACGTCATCTCACGTTCTTGTGGGTTGATTCGGCTTGGCGTTTTTCATTCCAGAGGCGAGGAGGTAGCTGGGTCCATGGGTCTCATGCACGACATGCCTGTCGCCTTACAACAGGACGTCGCCTTCGAAGAGGCGAAAGAAGTCTTGGAGCAGGTGAGGCACTTTTCGCTTGCCATGCAAGAAAGTATCCTCTTCCCTTGGTATTGTATGTAAGCAGGCGAGGTTTATGCATCATTGGCCAAAACAGACCCCACTGCGTCGACAGCAATAGATCCTATTCCAGAAACGGCAGCCATTTTGGGCCATCCAAGGTCATGCACCAAAACGAGGCGGGAGCTGTGTAGTCCCTAATTGAGAGCCTGTAAGTTTTGCCCTTCTAATTGAAATCTGTCGGCACGTACTGCTTTTGTTTCTGGGCAGATATTTCGGAAGTAAGAATACCAACACTTCTGTATCAAGTAGCTCGATCAGAGGGCGATAAGCATTGCATCCTTCGGCATATATCTGGCTCTCTCGCACTGTACGTGGGTACCCAGTTGCATCTGATAGAAAAGAACACCTCCGAACAGCCTCTACTCGTGGTAGCTCATTGAATGGCTCTCAGTTTATAAAAGCTTTCGATCGCTGCCCTTTTAGAACTTTCTAATGTAATTCTAACCATTGCTACCGTGCACTGTGCCCTTGCAGTCATTTCAAATCCCGAAACTGTACTGTTTGAAGGTGATGCACTTTACAACCGCATAAAACCACCTCTACCACGTGCACCTACCGTATCTTATCTTAGCTATCAGTTGACGATCTTCCCAATATCATTGGCAGTTTGGAAACAACACTTGCACGTAGCAATCAAAGAGCGATATACTGGAGATGTATTTAGCATGCTAGCAGACAAGCAAATCATCCCTACTATTCGCTATGGCAAAGCTTTTTTTCAAAAGCACTTGTTACACTTTTGTTACGGTGGCTTTTAGCTGAACCTATGTAATCTCAACACATAAGATAGTATGACATGAAGATTTCTTTAATTTGTTTCCCCAGGTCCCGCTGTTCCAGGAGACGGATCCCTCCTTTCTGCGAGAGTTGGCGGTCAACACGCACGCTGTGCTGTACGCACCCGGTGACGTCATCGTGTATTCTGGAGACATCACCCGTGACCTGCACATGATTCGGAAGGGCTACTGTGAGGTATCAGTCCAGTAACGTTTTAAATTTTGGGCTTTAATTACCTCCATGAAATGTCATGTAGGTTATATTTTCACTAGCGTTCACTAGCCTGTGTGTGTGTGTGTGTGTCTGTCAACAAGATAACTCTGTGTGTAAAAGATAATTCATACTTGGTGTGTTGGTAGGGTGTGATGAAAGCTGGAAATGAGTAGATTTTGGGCCCCCTAGCGGCTTACCTTGGTACTGCAGCACAACCGATTTTGCTATCTCGTGTTCTGAAGACGCTATGGTCACGATTTTTGGGCGTTAGGTAGCTCTTGTGCTCAGAAAGAAATGACATAAGTTTGGGACCCCTAGCTAGCGGCTAGTTTTGGGATAGCAGGGGCATTTTTCGTGAGTAGGACTGTTTCTTTTACTCACTGTACAATACTCATTTCCAAAGCGCGATACGACGAAAAGAAAATGGGTCAATCGTACCCGCAATTGATCTGGAGCAACAATTGAACATCAAATTGATTTTGGAGACAGTGGCAGATGGAAAGAAAAAAAAATGACTGTAGATTCCCTAAACTGGGCCATAAAACTGTCTCTTACCTTCCAAAATAATTTCATATGGTTGATAGAATATGGGATATAGCAGAATTCCTTAACACAACCAGTATGTACTCACTTTGCTTACGTTTCGGTGTCTCTTATAGACCTCTTCTCCAGAGCTTCTAATTGGATTCCTGCTTCTCGCCGCTATATGTAGCCGATGTAGGTGGCGCTTTTGCGCGTTTTATTTGCTCCAGTCTTTGTCAATGAAAGAGCAATCCACTGCTTCTGCGACGTCACGTTATGCAGATAGAACCCCAAACGTGGCTAAGTTTGTATCTCCCCCGTCCCGGTTCATCACTGGGGTTGACTTTAAAATTTCTTATCTGAACCGTCTCCTTATTCCACGGCATTCGACTGTTGTATTCCTGTCTATGACCTTGGCACCTCTCAGTAAATTACACATGGCGTCGGGCGTGGCGTAACTGGTAGAGCGTTCGGCTCGGAATCTAGAGGTTCTGAGTTCGATCCCCGCCGTGCCCCCGCCGTTGTGCCCTTGGGAAAGGCACTTTACACGACCTTCCTCATTCTCTTCACCCAGGTGTAAAAATGGGTACCTGACTTCGGTCGGGGAGGTAAAAGACTATCTTTACCTTCTGTCTGTGCCGTGTATGTGGCACTGTTAATATAAGTTACAAAACTTGAGTGCAGTGCCACATTGTCCTCGTCTGTCCAAGAGCAAAGTAGAAAAAAAATTACACAATTGTTCCTGGCAATATGCTCGGTTACTGCAGAAGCGCAAGCATAGTAAGTATATAACATCGACTGCTATAATACCGCCACCTCAAAAAATGTTAGTATAGAGGTCTTCCCAAGATTGTCTTGAACACCGAATGTTACATATCCTAAATGTAATACAATTCAGATATTTAGGTGTTGAAGACAATCTTGAGAAGACCTCTATAACAACGCTTTTTGAGGTGGCGGTATAATGGCACCTGGTGGAATTATGCGAACGTATGTTACTGGTCGTGCAAAGTAATTCTCCTGTATCCTACCACTCACCTTACTGGAATAATTGCTTCCTCTGTCACTGCGCACCATAGATACTAACGGATGACCTGGCAGAGACGTTGTGTATCATGGGCCCTGGTCAGTACTTCGGACAGCTGTCCCTGCTGTTTGGTGACCAACAGCCGGACACGATCCGATCCAGGACATATGTCGAGCTGATTATCTTGACCCGAGATGACCTGGAGGATGTGCTCTCGAAGTATCCCCTCGTTGAAAAGTATGTTAAAAGTTTTCTTGCATACGAATCTTGATTCCCGGTCATGCTGATTATGATCACACTATCACTTGGTTCATTGGTTTATTGGTGGATGATTCGCTAATTGTAATTAATGTTTTTCTTCGAAGACCCATTTTAAAAATTCCACTTGGCACTTCTGTATCATAAATGGCAGACGCCCACAGAATCCTGCCCATTGCATGATGTATATTTGAATAGTTTTTCGTCTTTTCTAGGCAATTTCACGAACTGTCCAAAATGGAGGACTTCCGCGAAGCGCTGCGGTTGAGTAAGATTGGAACGGAAGGCCCAACAAAGCCACGGATCAGGTCATTCAGCCAAGTCGCCGCCACGGCCGACGATGATCAACTGGAATCGCTTTATCTCCCCAGTCTTCACCGCAAAAAGTCGGAGCCCGTCTTCAAGTTCCCCTCAGATGGGCTGGGGGGAGATAAAGACTACTTGGAGCCATTCCATCGTTTGAGCACACCGCTTCGCATCCTGTCCAATTTGCTGATGAGGTAAGAACTCTCACTTTTTATATTTCCAATAAACGGATGTATGTCTTATATGTCGATGAAGGTTAGACATAATAAAATACACCAAATAACAGTTACTCAAGCAACAAGATATGATTTTGGAAACCTGACTTCCAGCGAGATCCCTTCAGTGTCGCTGACGAAAGATAACGGATGTTATCTTAAACTTCTGACCATTTCCAAAATCATATCCAATTGCTTGAGTAGTAACTGCTATTTGGTAGATTCTTATTACCTAGATTTCTAACCTTCATCAACGAAATTGGCTAACCTGTCCACGGTATTGTCTATTGTTTCCTGGATCAAAGTTAAACTGTAATTTTCAACACAGAGATTGGACTCACCCCCAAATCCCAACTGCCCAACTCCAGTCTTTGTCAATGAATGAGCGATCCACTGCTTCTGTGACGTCACGTTATGTAGATTCAACACGTGACTTCTCTGTAACGTTCTTTCCTCACGTAACTCGGGTGTAAATGAGTATCTAGCTGCTGCGGCTAGTGGCAGTGGCAGGCCTTTGTGGCCGAGACAGGCCTTAGGGGCATGTTCGGGCATGACGCACCCGCCATGACACACGAGTCTGGGGTAGGAGGAACCCCTTACATCCTTGGTCGGAAGTCCTCCTAGGTGACGGATACTCCGAACAACAAAGCTGCATCTACTGGAGCCGCCTCACACGTTGCATACAGTCGCCCCCGTGAGACTTAGTGCTCCAATAGACGAGAGGGTGGAGAAGGAATTGCACACCCCTCCTTCACCATAAAAAGTCATGTGCAGGTCAGGCAAATGCCTGTCTGCCTCCTCATCTGTCAAATCGACAAGAGAATCTAATCTATCTCTCTATCTCTTTCAGACGCACCTTCATGACCTCTGGGAGGTGGTTCCGTGTGTGGATAGGCTTGCGCTTGCTCATGGCGGCAGCCTCCACCTTTACCTACACGTTACAGGCCGCCCTGCTGCGCGAGTCTTGGGCCTTATTCGGCATCAACATCGGCCTGGACGTCTGCAACTTCGTGGACATGTAAGTCAACGTTATACCGGTATGATGCGAACTATATACACTCACTCACTCAGGTCCGCATTCTCCGGGATGGAGCGTAGCGCCTGCACACACAGATCTCCACATAGGTCTGTTGAGGGCCAGCACCCAGGCGGTGGTAAGCTTAAGGTCGAGGCCGGCAGCCCTCAGGTCGTCCCTCAGTTGTTCTTGCTAGGTATGCCTGGGACGGCCCCTGGGGCCTGGCCAGTTGAGTAGGGTCGGTTTCCTCAGAAGGGCAGCTGTTTCCGTGGCTCTGTCCTTGCAATGTGACCAAACAGGCGTAGACGGGCCTGGTGCACCTTATTGGACAGTTGGGGTTGACTATATACAGTAGACTATTAATTGCATGACTGATTTGTCGGTAGATTTGTTTTACAATTATCAGGTTTAGTCCATTAACCCTAGGAGACCAAACAAACGGCTTTGTCTAGTCTTCACACCGCGCTTCCATGTGGATCTGTCCAGTGGGTCGACCCCTGATATGATTATTTGTGTTTGATGATTTTGTATTTCACTATTTGCTTGATGGGTCTTAACGTTATATCTTTGATTTGTTGCATACAAACAAAAGCAAAATGCCTATGTATTGCTTGTGAGAACAGGCGGGTCCTGTTTTTCCGTCGCCTAGGTACATCAAGCTGCACGCAGCCTTCTACAACGATAAGCACGTGATGGTGACACACCCTCTGGAGACTGCCAGACATTACCTCAAGACTAACTTCCTGATGGACATCATGGCCAGCTTCCCTATTGAGCTGGTGGCCATTCCCTTCATCACAAACGTACGTATGTGGTCTTGGGATGCTCCTCGTAACAACCTGAGATGCTCCTCGTAACGACATTCTTAGTTACGTTGCTTAGATACACTTGCTAATTACAACATCTATCGGGCCAAAATATAGCCTGGGTACCATCCGGATAGTAGTTCGCTCCTACGTTCGCTTCTGCTATCCGTCTGGAGATGTGCGCATTCAAACCGTTTGGCGGTAACGTCAGTTAATGAGCGAATCTAGGAATAGGTTCTAGAGCGCTTGTTCGATGACAACAGGCCTCCCACGAGCGGGCGGAGGGCTTGTCCGGTGTTGGAACGTCTGTTCGAACGAGCGCTTGAAACCATTCCATATTTCGCTCATGTGTAGGGACCAATCAGCGCCTGCTTCCAAAATTTGGACGATTCCAGACGTTAAGATGGTCCGCGTTCCCAGACGGAAACACAGAGAAGGGACTGTATATAGTGTATAATGAATGTCAGAGCTAGAAGCGACTGTATATAGTATATAATGAACGCCGGATGCGGAGCTAACTACTTTCCAGATGGTACCCATGCTAGCCAAAATATATGTCCAATTGAAAATGGGCCCTGTCAGGCAGGTAATGAGCTGGGGTTTTTTTTTTGGGGGGGGGGGGCTTTCGGTCCTAACCTATACGTGGCCTCGTATAGGACATCTTGCGGGTACGGCCGAACCACGGGTTCATTTTAAAAGTAGCAGACCGTTGTGCTTATTTTCGGCTCAGTTAAAATCGGCACGGGGCCCATAATAAATGGACGACGTGACCTATATCCGTGAGGCACACCAGAGGGTACCCCCGATATATCCGGCAGTCCACCGGGACAAATTTGTGGCGTCGAAGTCTGGCCTGAATTAGGGTAGGCACATGCTATTTGTTCTACTTCGTTTATTCATCCATCCCCTTCATGTTACCTGCAGTTAGCCCTCAGTCCAGAATTTGCAATACTCTTTCTACGTTGCAAATTCTGAATGACCATGAATTCTGACCATGTACCGTCCACAGTGGGACTACACGGACCTCATGGCTCTGGTGGGTCTTCTGAGGCTGAACCGTGTGCTGATCGCCTACAACCTCCTGCTGTTCTTTGACTACTTGGAGTCCAACGTGGAGATCGAAACTGGATTAATCAGGTCTTGAATTTATAAGACTATTGTCTGTATTGATTATGTGGCAAAACGAACGACAAACTATAAAAGTAGCGACCAAATTGATTTAACTTATAAAAAAATGTGAGAATCCCAGGATCGTCAAATTGCATCAACCTTGTCTTGACTTTGCCTTATTTTTGTTTCCTATTGGACAATCCGTTATTTGTCTTCATCTCCTTTGCATATCGATTCATAGGTAAGGTATAAAACCTGCTCTTCTACCAGCTTTCCTAAGTGTCACTGACGAAAGATTGTGGATGCTGTCTGAAACGTCTGGCCTTTTCCAAAATCATATCCAGTTGCTTGTCAATGAGTAACTGCTTTCTGACATACCTTCCAAAGACACTACTAGTTGTTGTGTTGCACATTTGACACGCGGCAAGTTTAACTTATGATTATTGACAAGCAAATGTTCTTTTGTGCTTGCTATAGACAGGTCAAGTTCTTCTTGTACTCACTCATCTTCACCCACTGGACCACGTGCGTCGTGTGGTTGATGGGCTGCCCGCCCTTTCTGTCTACACCCTGTGTGGAGGACAACTGGATCGCCCGAACGTTGGTGGACGAGCACGATTTCAAAGAAGACGAACACGGCAAGATGTACGCCACTAGCATGTACTGGGCATGCGCCACGGCACTCAACGTGGGCTATGGAGATTTGCACGCCAGCTTAGACAAGGATTATGAGGTCGGTTTGAATTATTTAAAAGGTACAAGCAGGTTTCGGGGTTGATCATAAAGTATGCGTGGAGTCGTATGGCGTAATGGCAGTTTGTTTGGCCCGGTAATGACCAATCGCTACAGACTGCTTGCTAGATTTGTAGGCATGAGATCTTGTCAACACGTGGTCTTACGGATGCATGACGTCATTAATTGGTGAAAGGTGTCAGTAAGTTAACAGAGACGGTGGGCTTTATAAACTTCCTGGCACGTTTGACCGGTTGCTGACATCACGTATCCGCAAGATCACATGTTGATTGTTGATAAGATCACGTGTCTGTAACTCTCGAGAGTTCATGTTTTGCAGTGATCATGATTGGTCATTATTGCTGAGAAAGAAAGCGATTGTGGTCGTTGCAAATTTGTTCCGTGGAGTTCGCCACCAATAGGCAATACAGATGGGCTTCCATGATGAATCAGAATGACACTTACCTTTGTCTTCCATTGCGACAGATGGTGTTGATGGCCCTGCTTCAGATCGTGGGAATCGTGTTCTATGGTTACATCGTCGCCAGCGTAGCGGCCAGCTTAGCCAACGCGGCAGCGCAGCGCGCTCGCTACCAGGAGAGACTGAGGCTGATCTTCGCCTTCTTAAAGGTAAACCTGTCGCGACCTCAGCATTTCCCCTTGTGTACTAGAAAAAAAGACATTTTGCAGGTTCTTCTTCGTCTGATCATGACATTTCGAATTAAGTTTTCAACCTCTGTCACGCTCAATGTTTGGCGCATTCATGGTTCAAATTTGCGTCAATTGTCACATGAGGTTTTATGCTAGTTATTCCCAATTTGCAAAGTTAGACTTTGGTCCTCAGTGCACCGGTGCCCGTCAGGGATGTAGCCCCGGTCGGGTCCCGAAGCCACAAATTTGTCCCGGTGGACTGAGGGGGTACCTCTCAGTGTGCTCATAATTAGCATACGGCGTCTGTCCGTTACCGGTGCCTTGTTCATTTTTTAGGTCCAACTTAAATTCAACCCGGGGCTCGGCCGGGCCCAAAAATACACCGGGAGCCGCATGGTATTCCACAGGGCCACGCAGGGTCACGCCCGAAAGTGTCAAAAACAGCCAGTGATGATGACCTGCCCAGCAGGGCTCCTTTTTCAATTGGGACCTAAGCCTTACCCGGGATATTCTCACTTTCTCATCGACAGTGCTACGGTGTGGATGAACGTCTCCAGAAGCGTGTCGACCAGCACTATGAGTACCTGTGGGTGCGAACACGTGGCATCGCAACCCGATCACTGTTTGAGGGTTTACCAGTGGCTCTAGAGGCTGACGTGACATTCACGTTATACCAGAGGATCATCGGTTTGTATCCAGTTTTTATGCCCTAACTGTCCTTTTCACTACAAGGTGCATAAATGTGAAAATTATGTGAATTTAGTGCACGATGCCAAGAAAATGTGATTTAATGTGACTTCCATTGGAAAAATGTGAAACCCAAAATGTGATTTATTTTCAAAATGTGAATCGTCAAATGTTATTCTATGTGAATTAATGTGACCCTTCGAAAAATGTGAATCGATTATGTGAAACCGCACAACCCAAAAACGTGACAAAAAAAATGTGAATGTGAAATGTGACAAAATGTGAAGGGATGTGAAACGGTTTTACTCCGCAAACTGGACGGAGGCGAATGTGAAATTATGTGAAGTTGAAATCACATTTTTTCACATGACAGATCAAAATGTTATTTTATGTGAAAGTGTTTCACATAATGTCACATTAGCCGGTGTCCTAGCTAAGAATGTGATTTTATGTGAAAAAGTTACAACATGTAACAGATAAGTTTCCACGTGTTTCCAAAATATGCATTCAGCATGCAAACACTTTTCAAAGATTTTAAGTATGTATTCCATGCATGTTTGTCTTGTCATAAACCACAGACTTCGTACGCGGTCAAGACAAAGGCTGTCTTTTTTTAATTCCACGTCGCTCATGTATGGGTTAAACATTTGTGGACTGTTCTCCAAAATATGCGTTGTAAGCGATACAAAGCTTGCGCAAAGTTATTCTACTGTTTAGTCAAAATAAAAAGTGTGAAAAACTCCCCCTCCCCTCGAGTGCCGCTACTATTCTGCCGATTAACTAATTTACAAGTGAATTAGCACCGAATTCATTCACATATATGGTTTGACGGCTACGCCCAGCTCCTCCTTTATGTACCACCTAAGATTTAAGAAGATTCAAGGAGTTTGTGATCTGTTAGTTGAAACATATCGGCCCAGTTTGTAAAAACAGTCTGTTCAAAAGATATTGTATAAACATTATGGTCAATTAGAATTAGAAATCTTAGTCGGTACTTTGAAGAACCAAATCGATGTGTCACGAAGTGACCCTACTGGAAAGACAGCAAAGGAAATGGTGGATCCGTTGTGTCTGTGCCGAGGACGGATTTAACTTAAATAGATGACTCTCATCCATATTCACAACACACAAGCCTGCCATAAGATCAACAAGGACGCGCTTTATTTTTTTACGTCAACTCCGGATCCAAAGAAGCGAACAAACAGTGGACTGACTGGAGTTTATAAAAGATTCTCTTATTTATCTGACATGGACATGCTAATTGCCTCCTGTAGAGGCTTAGAGAAATATGCTTAGCATACTCCTATAAAGTATAAAAGAAAAAACAAGGGGTTAATTGGACAACATAAAAGGGATAAGATTCATTGTTGTTCGTGCAAAATATACAGGTGTTTACTTTGCACATCGGCTGGGCTTTTGTACTGCCACCCATAAGACTTACTTGTATATGTACATATAGATAATTTGACGATGTCAACATTGAAGTGCAAAATGCTTGAAGGCTTACTGATTCGAGGAGACTCGTTTTACCACTCAGAGGTCACAATCCAAATTATATGAAATCATATTTACAAATCTTCACTCTATGTATAGTATTTCATTTTACAGTGCTTATACAACAGGAAACATTTATAAGCCCGTAAACTGAAGCGACGACTATTTCCGGCATCTATACAATCATTGTCAAATCATAATCTAAACAACGCAAGCTGCCAACAGAAACAGGCCAATATGAAAAAATGTAAAAGGGAGTCTATAGCAAATGATTATAGAACTTACGTACAAAAGACAGGACAGGGTTTACCCAAATTTTTCAACCTCCTTGCCCAAATACATCTCATCTGACTTGTACAAAGTCTGGCTTCACTTGACTGCAGACTGGGATGTGTATTGGGCACTACGAACACGGAATGGTTACAAACGGACATTTTTGGTTACAATTCTGGGGCGATTTATTAGCGCCTCAAAATTGTCGCTGTTAGATTGCCCCTTTTGGCGACATTTTTCGTTTATGGACCCTGGCCAAGATTTATAAACGTGGAAAGGCGAAGATTTCTGGGATAACGGCGAAAAATCCGGTTTATGGTCCCTCCGGGCGGTCAAATGCGCGCGGTCAAAATGCGTTTCACACCTACATTCTTTCCCTCTCGCCCATAACCCCCATTGTTTTCTCATTAGGGAGACGAATCTATGCCCCAGCTGTTTTTTGACGATTTTTTAGTCGCTTTTATAAAAGTTCCTTGCTTTTATCGGGCTTTCTATTTTGTCATTTTTCTTGAACTCTGCCAGCCAATACAAGATACAATACAAAATAGAAAGCTCGCTTTAAAAGGACTAAAAAAACGTAAAAAAAAAGCCGGAGCCTAACTTCTGCTTGGAGAAAATATCAGGTCTACATGGAAACACTTGAAAACTTTGTGGGCAACCTTCCTGTTTGAACGTTCCTTTAGAGCTGTACAAGTTACCCGTAGGTAATAGTGGTAGACCAGAATCCTATATATCTTATAATCTTAAAACAGGACTTGTCAATTATCTACAGCATTCTTAACTTTAGAAAACAATAAGATTCCTTTCATTTTCCCGTCGGCCACGGTTTAGGGTAAAGTCTATTAGGCTTGCATTGAAATACTCCAAATTGGGTAGTCAACATTTCTGTTTGGGCGTCCCTTCAAAGCTGTACAAGTTACCCGTAGGTAATAATGCTAGACCAGAATCCTATATATCTTGTAATCTTAAAACAGGTATTTTTAGTGTTTTGCAACATTCCTTGCTTTAGAAAACAACAAGAATCCATCCATTTTCCCGTCGGACACAATTTAGGGTAAAGTCTATTAGTTCTGCATTGAAACACTCCAAAATGCGTGGTCAACATTCTTGTTCGGGCGTGATTATAAAGCTGTACAAGTTACCCGTAGGTATTAATAATGCTAGACCAGAATCCTATGTGTCTTACAATCTTAAAACCGATATTTTCAGTGTTTTACAACATTCCTTACTTTAGAAAACAACAAGAATCCATCCATTTTCCCGTCGGCCACAATTTAGGGTAAAGTCTATTAGTCCTGCATTGAAACACTCCAAATTACGTGGTCAACATTCATGTTCGGGCGTGCTTTTAAAGCTGTACAAGTTACCCGTAGGTATTAATAATGCTAGACCAGAATCCTATATGTCTTACAATCTTAAAACAGAACTTCTCAATGTTCTACCGCATTCCTAACTTTAGAAAACAACAAGAATCCATCCATTTTCCCGTCGGCCATCGTTTCGGGTAAAGTCTATCAGGCCTGCATTGAAAACTCCAAAATGCATGGTAAACATTTCTGTTTGGGCGTCCCTTCAAAGCTGTACAAGTTACCCATAGGTAATAATGATAGACCAGAATCCTATATATCTTATAACAACAAAACAGGACGTTTCAATGCTCTACACCATTCTTAACGTTAGAAAAACAACAAGAATCCATCCATTTCCCGTGGGCCACTGTTTAGGGTAAAGTCTATCAGGCCTGCATTCAAATACTCCAAATTGCGTGGTCAACATTTCTGTTTGGGCGTCCCATCAAAGCTGTACAAGTTACCCAAAGGTAATAATGATAGACCAGAATCCTATATATCTTGTAATCTTAAAACAGGTCTTTTCAGTGTTATGCAACATTCCTTACTTAAGAAAACAACAAGAATCCATCCATTTTCCCGTCGGCCACAATTTAGGGTAACGTCAATTAGTCCTGCATTGAAAAACTTCAAAATGCGTCGTCAACATTCCTGTTTGGGTGTCATTTTAACTTAAAGCTGTACAAGTTACCCGTAGGTAATAATGCTAGACCAGAATCCCACATGTCTTATAATCTTATAACAGGACTTGTCAATGTTCTAGAGCATTTCTTACTTTAGAAAACAACAAGAATCCACCCATTTTGCCGTCGGCCACAGTTTAGTCTATGAGGCCTGCATTGAAACACTTCAAACATTCATGTTTGGGCGTCTCTTTTAAGCTGTACAAGTTAGCCGTAGTCAATATTGCTAGACAAGAATCTTATATATCTTATAATCTTAAAACAGGAGTTTTCAATGCTCTACAGCATTCCTAACGTTAGAAAACAACAAGAATCCATTCATTACCCCCGTCGGCCATAGTTTTGTGTAAAGTCTATCAGGCTTGCATTGGAACAGTCCAAAATGCTTGGTCAACCTTCCTGTTTGGGCGTCCCTTCAAAGCTGTACAAGTTATTCGTAGTTAATAATGATAGACCAGAATCCTATATATCTTATAATCTTAAAACAGGTCTTTTCAGTGTTTTGCAACATTCCTTACTTAAGAAAACAACAAGAATCCATCCATTTTCCCGTCGGCCACAATTTAGGGGTAACGTCAATTAGTCCTGCATTGAAAAACTTCAAAATGCGTCGTCAACATTCCTGTTTGGGTGTCATTTTAACTTAAAGCTGTACAAGTTACCCGTAGGTAATAATGCTAGACCAGAATCCCACATGTCTTATAATCTTATAACAGGACTTGTCAATGTTCTAGAGCATTTCTTACTTTAGAAAACAACACGAATCCATCCATTTTGCCGTCGGCCACAGTTTAGTCTATGAGGCCTGCATTGAAACACTTCAAACATTCATGTTTGGGCGTCTCTTTTAAGCTGTACAAGTTAGCCGTAGTCAATATTGCTAGACAAGAATCTTATATATCTTATAATCTTAAAACAGGAGTTTTCAATGCTCTACAGCATTCCTAACGTTAGAAAACAACAAGAATCCATTCATTACCCCCGTCGGCCATAGTTTTGGGTAAAGTCTATCAGGCTTGCATTGGAACAGTCCAAAATGCTTGGTCAACCTTCCTGTTTGGGCGTCCCTTCAAAGCTGTACAAATTACCCGTAGGTGATAATGATAGACCAGAATCCTATATATCTTGTAATCTTAAAACAGGTCTTTTCAGTGTTTTACAACATTCCTTACTAAAGAAAACAACAAGAATCCATCCATTTTCCCGTCGGCCACAATTAAGGGTAAAGTCTATTAGTCCTGCATTGAAACACTTCAAAGTTTGTGGTCAACATTCCTGTTTGGGCGTCCCTTCAAAGCTGTATAAGTTACCCGTAGGTGATAATGATAGACCAGAATCCTATATATCTTGTAATCTTAAAACAGGTCTTTTCAGTGTTTTGCAACATTCCTAACTTTAGAAAACGACAAGAATCCAT
>NC_049981.1:1921176-1945873 GCF_000003815.2 Branchiostoma floridae | reverse complement strand
AATGATAGACCAGAATCCTATATATCTTGTAATCTTAAAACAGGTCTTTTCAGTGTTTTGCAACATTCCTAACTTTAGAAAACGACAAGAATCTATTCATTTTCCCGTTGGCCACGGTTTGGGCAAAGTCTATCAGGCCTGCATTGAAACACCTAAAAATGCGAGATCAACATTTCTGTTTAGGCGTCCCTTTAAAGCTGTACGAGTTACCCGTAAGTAATAATGATAGACCAGAATGCTATATGTCTAATAATCTTAAAACAGGTATTTTCAGTGTTTTACAACATTCCTTACTTTAGAGAACAACAAGAATCCGTCCATTTTCCCGTCGGCCACAATTTAGGGTAAAGTCCATGAGTTCTGCATTGAAACACTCCAGAATGCGTGGTCAACATTCATGTTCGGGCGTGCTTTTAAAGCTGCACAAGTTACCCGTAGGTAATAATGCTAGACCAGAATCTCATATGTCTTATAACAACAAAACAGGACTTGTCAATGTTCTACAGCATTTCTAACTTTAGAATAAACAAGAATCCATCCATTTCCCCGTCGGCCATCGTTTCGGATAAAGTCTATCAGGCCTGCATTGGAACAGTCCAAAATGTGTGGTCAACTTTCCTTTTCGGGCGTACCTTCAAAGCTGCACAAGTTGCCCGTAGTCAATAATGCTAGACCAGAATCCTAAATATCTTATACATGTAACATCAAAACAAGATTTTTTAAGGCTCTGCCGCATTCCTAACTTTGAAAAACAACAAGAATCCATACATTTTCCCGTTTGCCACATGCACAGTTTAGTGTAAAGTCTATCAGGCCTGCATTGGAACACTCCAAAATGCGTGGTCAACATTCCTGTTTGGGCGACCCTTCAAAGCTGTACAAGTTACCCGTAGTTAATAATGATAGACCAGAATCCTATATATCTTATAATCTTAAAACAGGTTTTTTCAGTGTTTTGCAACATTCCTTACTTAAGAAAACAACAAGAATCCATCCATTTTCCCGTCGGCCACAATTTAGGGTAAAGTCTATTACTCCTGCATTGAAACACTTCAAAGTTTGTGGTCAACATTCATGTTCGGGCGTGCTTTTAAAGCTGTACAAGTTACCCGTAGGTATTAATAATGCTAGACCAGAATCCCATATGTCTTACAATCTTAAAACAGGACTTGTCAATGTTCTACCGCATTTCTAACTTTAGAAAACAACAAGAATCTATCCATTTTGCCGTTGGCCATCTTTTCAGGTAAAGTCTATCAGGACTGCATTGAAACACTTCAAACACAAGTTACTTGTCAGTAATAATAATGCTAGACCAGAATCCTATGTCTTCTAATCCTTAACCCTATTCAGACCGGGCTTTTTTGGTCATCCCTGGACCGGGGGGGGGCTTTTGAGGCCCTCCACTTCTAAGTCCTATAACTCTAAAACGACGTGCCGTAGGGCCACCAAATTTTTAGGACATGATTTCGACATAATATCTGACAAGTATGTGACGTTTGACGTTACGTTGACGTAAGATGACGTAATTATGACGTCATCAATTTGATTACATTGGCCAAACCCATGAAAAATGGGTATTCTCAGAAAACTTCAAGTTATGCTGCAAAAATGTAACAACAAGTGCAGAAAACAGAATAATAATGTTTATTACGACTTGCGTTGCCAATAGCAACATCAATGACGTCAATATGACGTCATAAAATGACGTCATGCACATCTAAGATACGAGTTGGGCTCCGCCATATTATATCCACCACCTTGAATTTTTAAAAATACTTTTTTTGCAACAAATAATCACAAAGGGCAATGGAAATAGACTAAATTCATTCATTTAGATGGTTTTTGATGAAAAAATACCAGGTAGTTGCAAATTTTAAGGGATAATTAGCTTGTTATTCTTGATCTGGCCATTCCGTCCGCCATCTTGGATTTTGGGCTGATGACGTCATCAAATTAGCATAATTTATGCATATATAATTATGAAAGATATGCTGAATAATATAAGATTTTATTTATGTAACGAAATCACAGTAATATAGCAAATAAATTTGAAAAATACATTGTTAGAACCAAAAATAGTGATTTTTGGCAAAACTGCCTGTCAACAAACGGTTGCCATGGCAACAAGAAAAAATGGAAAATTTGTCAAACTTCGTAGAATTGTTGCCAACAATATTTCAGGAAAACTCACTAAATTTGGTGGCTCTAGCGTAAGCCGTTCTGGCGTTATAGGACATCGAAGTTAGCGCGGGCCTCAAAAGCCCCCCCCCCCGGTCTGAATAGGGTTAAACAAGACTTTTCAATGTTCTACAGCCTCATTTAGTGCAAATTAGGGGATACAGCATAACTTTAGTAATACGTGTGCAAATAATATCCAACATAGTCATAGTCATAATCGGCAGGAGCTCGAGAGTTTTCCTTTTCTGATCCGTGGAAGTGGAACTTGTTTCTAAAAGGCCACCTCACCAACTCACTTATGTCTTACATAACGCCCTCGATCTAAGATACTATGTTCTTCTATTGTCGTCACATTGATTTAGAGGCATTTAGAAACTTCACTGTTTTCGTATTGATGAACTGAAATTATTATTACGGATTTCTTTGTGTTTCTTACACGGAATGAGTCAGAAACAAATCTTGCCGGTTTTGGATTACGATTTGTTTAGACAAATTACCGCCATTGTTTGTTCCGGCACCAGCTGTTGCATACATTTTAGTGTGTTAATTTTTGCTATTGTCTTTATGACGCCCCGAACACCCAGGTTGACCATGGACAATAGGCCTCGGAATTTTTGTTGTTGGCTGCAACAAAGAGGAGATACTTTACTGATAATTGAATGAAGACCTTTTTATTGTACAATTTTGCCCAACCGAGCTAAGTACAGGTCACAATAAGTCAGGATGTATACATATAAAAGTGTCACACTAGTACACAGTGGTGCCACACAAGCAAACTGGCACTCAAGCCGAGCCACCAGACAATGTCCACCCGCTGCGCTCATAAAACGCCCCCATCAGCGCTTGACTAGCTCTCCTTCCTACAAAAATCACGCTCCGCTCGCTGGTCGCCTAGGGCGACCTTCTGGTGTTGATCGCCTTCGGCGACCTTCGGGTGCCTTCGCTCGAGATCGGAACTCGCCGACGTTCGACACTCGCTCGGACGGTCGATCCCGAGTACGTACATGAACTAGTTGACCTCAATTACCATATTAGTGACGCCTGTCCATATACATGTACTTGATCCATTAGCTTTCTTAGAGGCGTTTAGCATGTTCATGTTAGAAAAAATTTATTCCAAACTCCAGTGTATGTCCGCTTCTGCTTAAATATAAAGCACGTTCTTGTTGATTTCATTGCTGGCTTGTGTGCCGTTCGCTTGTAATTGCTATTAAGCAAATCAATAAGGACGAGAGTCCTCTATTGAGTTAAATCTGACCTCGGCACAAACACAACTATTCCCATGATAACTGGTTCACCATTTCCTTTGTTGTCTATCTAGTAGGGTCAGTTGTTGACACAACAATTTGGCTCTTTAAAATAGTACTGACGAGAATTTCTAATTTTAGTTGGCCGTAATGCTTTCACAAAATATTTTGAACAGGACGGTTTTACAAACTGGGGCGATAAGTTTCAATTAGTAGATCAGTAACTTCTTAAATCTCAACTGTTTGGTGGTACACAAAGGAAGAGCTGGAAGTGATACACAACGGACGACCATAAGTGCATGGTCATGAAATTCGGTGCTTTCACTTGTAAATTAGATAATCAGTAACATCGCAGCGCAGTCGCGCGCGAGGGGAGGGGTCCACACCTTTTGTTTTGACTGAACGATAGATAATGACTTTGCCCAAGGCTTTGTATAGCTTAAAACGAATATTGTAAGAATTTCCACAAATATTTAGCCCATAACAGGGAGAAGAGCGGCGTGGAATAAAATAGGCAGCTTTTTTATTGAACGTGTGAAGTCAGAAAATAACACTCGCTTCTGGAGTGGACTGCGCTTAAAGTTGTACATAAGTATTCGTCGGTCGTCTTGTTGCCTGGAGGCAAATGTTATAAAATAGGGGCTTTATACATCAACTTTAGCACACTTACCTTTACATAGCCTGCCAAATCAAATTACTTCATATCTTATATAAGTGGAAATCACATTAGTTTCACATATAAAAAATGTGATATCCTGTCACATTTTTTTCACATCTTGCAAGTTTGTGAATATCACATAAAATTCACATTTCTCAGCATGCCAGTTGTCTTCACATGTTTTCACATTTCGTAGCTGGCCGCATTTCACATAAGTTTAACATGAAGTCACATTTCATAGAATGTGATTCAATTTAACATTATTTCACATTTTCATCAAGAGCCCTTTTCACATAAAAATCACATAAGTATAGCCGGTCGAGACGTGTATCGACAGTCACATTATTTCACATAATGGCTGCACAACCAATGTCACATTAGGTAACATATTTTTACATTTCAGAATGTGATTCTTCAAGACCGTTTTGGGGAAATGTCAAAAAATGTGATGTAAACTTATAACATTTTTTTCACATAAAGCTCAATTTCTGTGCCACCCCTCAGAAATGTGACGTGAATGTTATTTTATGTGATTATATGTCAACTTATGTGATAAAATGTGATGCTATTGAACCTCAAAATGTTTCACATAATATCACATCATATCACATTTTCATAGAATTTTCCAGAAAATTCACATAATTTTCACATTTATGCACCTTGTAGTGTTTTATTGTCTTGTCTGACCTTAAGACTTGACAACAAACAGGTGTCTGATGTATAAGGAAGAAAGATGTAGCCAGAAAAGCTGCCTTTAATCGTTCTGGCGTTTTCTTGACAATTTACACGACTTCATCACTCCAACCAGGTGTGTAAATCAGTACCTGGCTTCGGTTGGGGAGGTGAAAGAGGTTGTATTTAAAAGGATGTGCTACGCCTGCCAATACCATGCCTAAGGCCCGATTTACACGAGGCAAAAAATCAAACGACGTACGTCGTTCGACGCGCGGCGCACGTCCTACGTCACTTTTTTCCCCGTGTAAAAGCAAAAACGACGCGCTGTAGCGCGACGCAGTGTGGCACCTCCGGAGGTGACTTACGACGCTCCGCGGGGTGTCTGCGGGGCCGCCCAACCTCGTGTAAACGGATCTGTGTCACAGGTAGCCCATTTCTGCGGCGCTGTGTGTGCTCCTGGTATGCTCTTGCACCCAAACCGTTCGGTTGATATTTCCTTGAGCTTCAACGATAGCATCGGCAGCAAAGAAGGCTGCCCGTTGAATGTCGCGGTACCGATCCCAATAACGTACACGTACAAACCGTCTTCTGCGCCATGTCCGGCGCTACATGTACGCGCAAGTAGACAAGAATATCATCATCTGTCGGATGAACAACAACAACAACAGAACTATGATCCCGCCATTTTGAGAACGTGCGCTGTCAAATGAGCACGGGTCACCAGAGTTCACGGCAACACGACGCACTGTGGCGCGTCGTGACGCACTGTGGCGCGTCGTGACGCGCTGCGGTGCGCCGCAGGGGTGTGTGTAAAACGAAAACTGTCCTACGTCACGGGCCCGTTACGTCGTTCAAAGTGCCTCGTGTAAATTGGGCCTAAGACACAGTGGATATCAAACCACTATCCAACAGCCTTAAAAGGCTATGGGACTACATTTACCCTTTATCTTCATTCGAAAACATCACTTTTGTTTTACGGTTATAAAGTTGTGTTCTGTATAAGGACAGACGGGCATGCTTACAGAAAGTGCGCAAAATAAAATGATTTTCGTGGGTAAGGGCGCACTGGCATATACACACTCGTGTATGGCATCCACTGTATAATCACGTGGCGTTCATAATGCCTTTGCGTGCAGAAAAAGTCCCGATCTTCTATGGTATGGACGTCGGCTTCGAGAAGATGGTGTCTCTTTACTTCAAACCCACATTCGTGCTGGAAGGCGAGCTAATCGTCCGGAAGAACGACATTCCAACTGAGGTGAGAATAAATCAAACAACTACATACCGTACACATATCCGCCACGATGGAAGCTTTCGGGAACGAAAAGACACCAAACTACACAAGACGTAACGAGAATAGTCTTAGGCATTTTTGTGTATAATTTTACTGCCCGGCCAGAAGTGGTGCGTACCTAAAGCCCGGACTTGGAATTGGACCTAAGAATGTTTAGGTCCAAGTCCCCCCAAAAAAAATGTCCGGAGCCAAGTCCGGACTTGCAAAAAGCAATCTGTCACTTATATTGCCTTTTTTTGTTCTAAACCGTCTAAATCCTTCCATAGACAGTGGAATTTGCACTGGAAAAAGACAAAAACAAAACATTTCGTGTTTACACTGGCTGTATATTTTGCATGTATTTTTCACACATTGCATTTCAATTCATGCTAACATGCAATTTTATATGCACCACCCCCCTCCTCCTCAAAAAACAAAATTCTAGTGCACATAATATGTCCGGACCTGAACCTGAACTGCTGGACCAGAATCCGGACCTGAACCTGAATATGACTTTAGGTACGCACCACTACCGGCCAGGCTCTAGTTTGAAAATGTGACGTTAGCCTTACTTCACAGCTCTTGTAGACCGGTGGATCAGTGTTGTGATTGTTTTTTTCCATGGCTGGGTTGATTTAACTACCTGTGATATTATTCGTCCATTTCTGGTAGATGTTTTACGTACTTCGCGGAGCGGTTGAGAGAGTGTCTCCGGATGAAGACGACTTCACCGGGCGAGCAGTGTGCGCAGCTGGCCCCGGCAGTTTCTTCGGTTACATGCATGTCATGCTGAAAGAACCCTGGGAATTCACTGTCAGGTATTCCGATCAAGTGTCACGACATTGTGGCGTCGGGCGTGGCGCAACTTGTAGAGCGTTCGGCTCGGAATCTAGGGGTCCTGAGTTCGATCCCCGTCGTACCCCCGACGTTGTGCCCTTGGGAAAGGCACTTTACACGATCTTCCTTACTTCGCCCAGGTGTAAAAAAAAATGGGCACCTGACTTCGGTCGGGGAGGTAAAGGACTACCGTTACCTTCTGTCTGTACCGTGTATGTGGCACTGTTAATGTCAGTTACAAAACTTGAGTGTAGTGCCACATTGTCCTCGTCTGTCCAAAAGCAACAACAAAAAAGTGTCCCGTAACGAAAATGCTTCTGAAATTCGCTGATCGGTTATCATGATTTTTTAAATTTTAATTTCATTGCATTTCTGTTTTTTCAAATAACTGAACATATGCTGTTTTTCAGGGCCAAATCTAACTGTGACCTGTACATCCTGACAAGAGCGGATCTCCTGGACGTGTTGTGTCACTACCCATCGCTCCATACTCAGGTCATTGACCGCACGGAAGTCATCAGGAAGGAGACGGGCAAGGAAGAATCATGGGACTATGTATACAGTGAGCAAGCTGAGTTCCAAGATACGCAGGAGAACCAGAGTGATGTACAAGTCAATCCGACGGACAAAACAGGTGAATATTTTCTTTATCAAGTACTAAGGCTGCACTAGTGCCCGTGAGGGATGTAGCCCCGCCGGGCAACGAAGTCATAAATTTGTCCCGGTAGACTGCAGGATACCGGCAGTACCCCTCGGTGTTCCTAACGGGTAGGTAACGGCGTCTATATTTAGTTGTTACCGGGTCCGGGTTTATTTTAACTCCGTCTTAAAATCAACCCAGGGCCCGGTCGTACCTCAAAATACCATAGAAATCAATCGACATATCTCAGTATGGCAATAATGCATAAAACATAAATCAACATGATTTGGATGTTCCCAAGTCTCCCAACTTTGGTCACAAAGGGAAAGGGGGCCCTGTCGTGTAGTTCACGGGGTGTTTTTGTAATGTTTGGGCGTGACCCTACGTGGCCCCGTGGGACACCCTGTAGTTACAGGAGTGCTTTTGTGCACGACAGGGCCCCGGATTAATTTTAACTCAGGCTTAAAAACAACTCGGGACCCGGTAACAAATAGACACCGAAAGCTAATCCTGAGCACACCTAGAGGTACTTTCGTGGTATCCGGCAGTCCACCGGGACAAATCTGTGGCCTTGGGTCCCGGCCGGGGCTACCATATCATATGTGTAGAAAGGCTGCTATAAGCTTGATTTAGTCAGGCTACATTGGACCCATCATGCCATAACCACAAACAAGCTAACACGTGGTCAACTGTTGTTTGTTTCTCTAACTTAGGGGATGTGGCCGTTGACATAGAACCGATGGAATACGAGGTGGCCGTGTCAGTCTCCAGGCCGATCCTCCTCCGCCCGTTCGCGCGCATCTGGGGCCGGCTCCGTCGCTGGAACCGGTTCGTGATCGACTGCCGGGGTCTCGGCGCCAGGCTGTACTGGCACCTCAGCACCTTCGTGCTCATCGGCTCACTCTGGCTGCTGTCCTGGGAGGTAAAGACATGTTGATTTAATTAAATGTATGACAAGAAAAATTTCAATCATACAATAAACGGTATCTTATTTTTGAAAATATTTCAATTTAAAACGACCGTCTGTCAAGTTGATATCCCTAAATACCCAGTTTTTAATCATACCGTACAAATGATGAATGATCGCACAGGGAGCGGAACTTTGTTAGTGCTTCAACGCAACAGAGTATATGTATGTATGTATGTATGTATAAAGGTGACCTCGTGGATAAATAAAGGTGAACTGGTGGTATGGGTTCTGACGTTTTGTTCTGACGTTTTGCAATTTCATTACAGGCCGCATTCCAAAGTCACAACTGGGAGATCCTCTTGCTCACCTATCTGTGTGACGCGTTCTTCTTAATCGAGGTAATATGCTAAAAAAGAAAGATTGAAAGTTGAGAAATTGCACTGTGATAGCTTTTTTAGTAACATTTGGCCACAACATGTGGCGTTGATAATAAAGTTAATTTTCAAGAAATGTCATTACAATTTATCTCGATACTGTCGTAGACTTTTATTGAAATGTTGCTTTATATACGTTTTTGTGTCTAGTTATTATGACACTATTGGAAATGGTATGGACCGGGTAGCGATATGTTGACGAAAGGTGAGAAAACAGTTTGCGAGACGGAAAATTACATCGGCGAAAAGTTCATGTTAATAACAATAGACAATGTACGCTAGTTGTGAAACATGACTTCCATCCAAAAATAATTTCATCAGGTTGGGAAAATGTATAGGACATAGGATCTAGGAGAATTCTTTTGCACAACCAAGTTGTACTCACTTTGCTTACGTTCCGTTGTCTCTCAGCTTCTGACTGAAGTTCTGCTTCTCGCCGCTATGTATGCAGCCGAAGTACTAGTATGTGGCGCTTTTTCGGCGAGAACACAATCCCAAACATAGATCCCTCCTCGTCCCGATTCATGGAGGTTGCCGCAAAAGCGCGCCACCTGCATCGGCTACATATAGTGACAAGAAGTAGAACTCCAGTCAGAAGCTCTGAAAGACACCGAGGCGTAAGCAAAGTGAGTAAAAATTCGTTGTGTAAAAGAATTCTCCTATGATATATCCACAACTTCCATGTTTTCCAGATCTGGCTGAAATTCCACATGAGTTACATCGACGAGCACGGCAACGTGGAGGCCGATTTCGACCGGATCTTCACCCACTACTTCTACAACAAAAATGGCCTTTTGGTTGACGTCATTGCAGCTCTTCCAGTGGATATCTTCGCCCTGGCGGCTGACACACATCAGCGACTAATAGTCCTCTCTCTTCTGCGTCTCTGGCATCTTCTGCGCGGTGTCCGCGTGGTGCAGTACTTCAACAAACTGAGTACCGATCTCAGGGTCAAGTACGTACAAGCTCTCTCACATATGTCACTACGCATGTGTGGGGCGACAGGAATTCTGGGTAATATGTCAAAGTTGAAGGCCCCATTAATGTAAAAAAAAATCCGCCCAGGACGTCCAGGACTAGGACATTGTCACTCAAGTCTTTACAATGATCCGACACGAGACTGTACTTTAGTTAGTTTTGTTTGTAGTTAATTAGATTATGTACTAGACAATAGGAGTATACATCATGACTCCATTTAATTGGCTCTTCGCCCGTCAACCAGAACCAATGACTCCCTTTGATTGGCTCCTCACCTGTCAATCATAACACATATGACTCCCTTTGATTGACTCTTCTTCTGTCAACCATAACCCCATATGACTCTCTTTGATTGGCTCATCATCTGTCAATCATAACCCATAACTCCCTTTGATTGGCTCCTCATCTGTCCATCTTGTAGCGTCTTGATGGCTCGACTGTACCAGTCCCTTGTGGAGGTGCTGCTCGTCATCCACCTGCTGTCCTGTTTCTTTTACATCGCCGCTTGCCCCCTCGGAAAGTGTCAGAAGAACACCTGGGTCCATGACATGCGTAAGTTCTGCTCACCTGATCTATATTAGGCAAATCTGTGGATAAACTTTCCGACCGACCTTATCACATAGGCACAATCCAGGTTGGATGGGAAACCTGTCTGGTATGTTGTGTATGTGCCTACGATTCGTGAGCCGAATATCACAAGCAATAAACCCATATGATTCCAATGAAATTGATATTCAGCACAGCAACTTCTATGTGGATATAATAAAATCCACAAGGAGCCGAACGGACTTGAATCGTGTTGCAGCTCTCACTCTCACTCTATTTGTAACCGTGTTCCTGGTTAATTTTAACTCCGATTTAAAATAAACCTGGGGCCCGGCTGTACTCCAAAATACCCCGCAAGTCGCAGGGTGTCTCTTGGGGTCTCACGCCTGAAACAGCACGTGAACTGCCCGGCACCGCCCTTTGTCCAACTATGACCAAACCATTGGTGGTCCTTGTATAATTCGAATGACTGCGCACTACTCGCAATTTGTGCTTTTACACGTTTACAGAAATGCATGCCGGTGGAGAACATGGTGAAGAAGAAGAGGAGCATCACGATGAAGAGGAGGAAGAGGAGGATGAGGACCACGAGGAAGAAGAGGAGGAGCATCATGAGGAGGGAGGTCCAGTGGTAGTACCCCCATCCCTACAGGCCTATGTGTCCACGGTGTATTGGACAGTCGCTACATTGACATCAACTGGCTATGGAGACATCCACGCATTTTCTCCAGCAGAGATGAGTATGTCATTTTTTTTCATTAAAGATTCTATGATTCTATTTTTTTTCATTAAAGATTCTATGTAAAAATTAAGAAAAAGATATATTAATTTTTTTCATTTAAAATATCTTTAAAATTCGAAACTTAAATATGAATTATTTAGCGAGGAAACGGGGACACAATATTGTCAGTACCGTCCAAAGATCTTTATCCGTCTTCTTTGAACTAAAGCCATAAATCAATCAAATTGTATAGTCAGGTTGTGGACTTCTGGAAGGAACAATGTATGTAATGTAATGCTCTTTTTTTCTCTCCCCCCTCTCTCTCTCTCTTTCTCTCTCTCTTTCTATCAGTATATATCGATATTAATATCACCTCGCCGAGGCTACCATCTCTTTGTGTGTATGACGTCTGCAATTTTACGATGTTAATAAAACATTGAATTGTATTGTATTGTACGGTACTTCAGAGACAGCCTACGTGTACGCCGTGCTAGTAAAGTCTATGGTATCACATCACTGACGACCCATATTCCAACAGTCTGTGCCGCTGTGGTGATGGTGTTCGGCAAGATGATGTTTGGGCTGGTTCTCGGGAATATTGCATCAACCTTGTCCAATACTGAAGCTTTCAAAGTCTCTTTTGAAGAAAAGTTAAAGGCTACGAAGGTAAGAAATGTCTAGGTAGGTGGTGATATCTAGAGCACTGTATTACGAAACTAACTGATCGGCTGTATGTTTGCATACTAAATATGGATGATGTACAAGTATTTTTCCTACTGGCAGATGAAACGAAATGGTGAAACATGTTTTGAACTACAGAATTCTACTTCCACCTGATCGACGGACAACAAGTTATCTATAACTGGAAAGTGTAGTGAACTGTAGTAAACGATTAGGACTGCCCTGAATGGTACTTTCTTCCATGTACAATGATGTGGGGTTGTGTGGCATGGTGCTTGGTCCAGAACCAAGAGGACCTGAGTTCGAATCCTCTCATACTACTATCTTGTGCCCTTGTGAAAGGCACTTTACACCATTTCCTCACTACCAGGTCAAAGGAGGTGCACGGGGAGGGATGGGCTCCACTTTTGATGTGCTTCAAGAGAGTTGAGATAGTTTTGTTTTGCCTTTTTCGTGTGTACAGGCTCACATGGAGGACCAGGCTGTTCCAAACGATCTCCGACAGAAGGTGGTTCACTACTACGACTACATCTGGCTAAGAAACAGGTGTGTTCGATTTACGATTCTAAGTACGACGCAATATTGACAATTACGACACTACTATGACTACATGCTACTAAGAAACAGGTGCGGCTAATGTGAAAACTCGCCTGTGTCCTAATAAGGAGATTCACGGTTCGCAGTCCAGTGAGATGCCATAAATGAATAGATAAACATTGCGTATCGCTACTTCAGGGGAGTGGACGTGTCCACGCTGTTCCAAGAAGCACCCAGATGTCTTCAGGAGGACATCTCTTACGGCATGACGAAGACGTATCTGAACGGTGTAAGTGTTTACTTCTTTAGTAAGGTATAAGTCCTTTCCTGGCTCCGAGTGCGCATGTGTAGGAATTGTGGGTAATATAACAAAGGCGAAGGTCGATCCCAAAGTTGTATACAGTTCATAAACTTAAACATAGTATTAAAAGAAGTAGTAGTAGTAGGATGAGGAGGAGGAGGATATAGTAGCATTAGTAGTTACTGTATTAGTAGTAGGATATAGTAATAGTAGTCGTAGTAGTAGTAGTAGTGATAGTAGTTGTAGTAGTAGTAGTAGTCTTAGCAAGATATGTTGAAGAAGGAGGAGGAAGATATAGTAATAGAAGTGGTGGTGGTGGTGGTAGCAATAGTATTCTTATTATGGTTATTATTATCAGCAATAGTAGTAGTAGTACGATAGTGCTAGTAATAGTAGTAGTATCAGTTGCAATAAGTAGTTGGGGGAGCTTAGGGGTTTGGCTATGCGTTAGAACTTAGATGCATAAAGCTTAGTTTTCTACTCTCTATTGCACACAGTCCTCGCTTTTCCGTGGATTGCCCGAAAGTTTTCTGAAGACCCTGTCCACCCGGCTGAGACTGCTCTTCTTCTTACCTGGAAACTACGTCCTGCACCGAGGAGATATGGGAGCCGAGATGTACATTATCTTCCGTGGGGAGGTCAGTGTCAACCTAAGATCTCGGGTCCAGTAGGGTTTGTCCCTTTAAAAAAAATTCTGTCAATTTTTAGATGGGAACATGAAACCAAAAGTACTTACTGAATGTATCATATGTGACTTGCTACCTTTCGGAATGATGTTTGTTATGTTGCATTGTGTTGCTTTGCTTTGTACTGTGCATCATAGCATAGTTTTGTTAAACCTGATTCTTAAGAAATAGAAAGGAAAAGTTGTGCAGTTTTGCACTGTTTGTACTGCCTTTTGTTGTGCTGTGAATCATATATTGTTGTGTGCTATTCTGTGCTATATTTTGTAATGTCGTGGTGCCATGTTGTGGTATAGGGTCATACCATATGCTGCGATAACGTTCGTTCCGGCCGGGGCGATACATTGTCATTTGGGTTATCACATGGCCTCTTAAATGGTTTTGACTACGGCAGAACAATTCAGGGTCTTTCTATTCAAGGGACCCTGCCACCCTGTACCGTTCGACATTGAGAAAGAAATAAAACGATTACTTCTATCCCCTTAGGTTGAGAGCGGGTACGACAAGTCGGACGGCGAGTTTGTTGCTGAGACCGTGATGGGCGAGGGGAAGGTCATCGGTGAGATGAGCCTGACGTACAGCCTGCCCCGCCGCAGGTCGGTCCGCGCCAGGAGGCACACGGACATCTTCGCTCTGAACAGAAGGGTAAGGAACGGTGGAGTGGGTTCATGTATCATGACGAGATGGTGTTGACTGTTGACTAGGTAACGTTGGGTACCGATACAAAACCGTTTTTTTCTTGATGGACTGGTCAGAAAAAAAAACGGACCTGATAAAAATTACTGGATTTTGAACCAATTAGAAAATGAACAATTGGTCCAAAATCCGGTCCAGTGATTTTTATCAGGTCCGTTTTTTTCTGACCAGTCCATAAAAAAAACGGTTGCCTATATTATAGGCAGGCGTTCACACGTTGGGGGGGGGGGGTTGTTACAGGTCCAAGAAAATAACAAGAGTGAAGAAGAGTAGCGTTTAGAGTTTATAGAAATTTCCACAGTCAAACTCGTTCTTTATCTCTGAAATTCGTTGAGTAATCTTTCGACTCACCGGTGCCCCAAGTGCAGTGAGATACCACCTTTATGTATACACTAATGTAGATCTGAGTAAAACAAACTGTGTTTCCGATCTTTATTCCAGGATCTTTTGGATCTATTGGAAGACTTCCTAGCGGTACGAGAAGAGATCGAGCAGCGCTCCGTCCTGTTGTTCGCACACCTGGGCGCGCCACGTCACAAGGATAAGGATCGTCGCTCCGACTCCCTGTCCGCACGAAGGTCCGGAACCTCACAATCTAGCTTGACCACTGACAGAGAGCAACTGGTCAGCAGGCCTCGGTCCCCGGGCGTGCACGCTAAACATGTCCTGGATATGGTACTAGGGATCTAGTTTGAAACTGTTCAGTTAGAAAACTTAGATTCTAATACTAACGTATTGGACTCAGTGTCTCATTTCTTGCATTGATGTTTTAGCACGTCTTCTAGTTCGAAAGTCATCTCAAACAGTGAAATATCTAGCCTCACGGTTTAGCACCCTACACGTGTATCCCCCTGAAACACTACGATTACAGTTTTTTTGTTTACTCTGTACTGAATTATTTGATCTCCATGAGAAAGCCATGATAGTTCTGAAATATCGGTGTTTACATACATTGTAGCTATGCTTCATGACAGACTGTACTGAATACATACATCACTTGACGAAGTTTTTGCTTACTACTCTTTACGGCTGGATTTAGACATAACTAAAACAAGGTTTTTACATTGGATGCTTTGCTCGCGTTTGCTTGTGTGTGCATGTCAGTGTGTGTGTGTGTGCATGTGTGTGTGTGAGAGAGACTGAGTGAATGTGAGTGTGTGTGGCAGGATGTGTGCCAACCCCCTATAAATTTTTCATAATAATTGCAAATTGCTTGGCACAAATGATCATGCCAGATAGTGCAAAAAGGCGAACATGCCATTATCATTGCAAATGTTTTTTGCTTTATTTGTACATGAATTTTAAGCATTGTACGTCCAGGAAAAAATGCGGAAAACCAAAAGTTTCGTTCTACATTGAATTCTTAAACATGTTAAAGCTTGCAGTACGATTAATACTATCAAGACATCGATATATCAACACCAGTACATACAATACACACTGTCAACATATCTTTAACCCTAACGAAGGACCCTCCCAAAAAAGGTGAATCTTAGGGACACAACAGCGCTCGTCAGAATATAGGAATCATCAAATCTTACCAGGAAATCAGTCGCTTGTATGAAGTAGGAAACCGTCCAGGGCGGACGGATCGCGAAACATTTAGATTACTTCGAATACTAGGGATGAGCCAAAGTGTTGCCATCGGGAAGGGCGTTCAGGCCGCCTGCCTGAAGGCAGGCGCCCCTCACGAAGCCGAAACGCCGGTCTCAGAGCCAAGGGATCTTCAAGAAAAGAGAGACGAGCCAAGAGATAGCGCGCCGAGAGAGAGAGAGAGAGAGAGAGAGCCGTTAGAAAAACACGCTCTTCTAGTCCGAGCTTTTGCATACTAATTTAGAAGTAGCCAAACAGAAGGTCTGAGATTGGTCAATAGTTTGACTTGGGGGCGGCGACACGGTGACTCATTTACATCGTGACGTCATGAAAGAAGGAACTTCACGTAACGATCAATGGGGAGTTCCGTTGAATACAGGAGAAGCTCCACCCAGGGGCGATTCACTAACTAAGGGGTTAGGGCCTAAAGTTATCCTTGCTACACCTATGATGTAGGTAGCCATGACTGAATTTATAGAAGTGAAGCTAAAAATTTAGTTAGATAGTTGAAGAAGTGGCCCCAATTGCAATATGGAAGCCATGAGTGTAGTTGCCATGTTGGTAAGTGCTACCAGTCTACCACACTAGTGTCACACTAGTACACTAGTTCAAGTCTTGAATATAGAAATGAATGCCTTGTAGGCTGTGATACCATGTTTCGTCGTTTCAATTCTTCTTTTTACGTTTACATTTTTTTGCGTATATTTGGAAAATTTAGTCATCTTGTTTTTTATACCATCTTGTTTGTTTTATCGCCCTATCTCACTATTTTTGACGTCTGCAGAGGATGTCATCCATACAATTTACTTGCTGTGGCCTTATGCAAATCGAAACAATGGTCGAGACAAGGACTGTTTAGAACTTCGGGGCCTTATTCTTTGACACATCAAAAAGAATTCCAGTCGCCGCACATGCGTTCTGATATCTGTGAAAGGGCTTATTGCAACGAGGAAGCCACTCATCCGAGAATATCTCGGCAACAATGTACAATATAATTTTGCGGTTTGTGGATTACAATTCCCTACCAAGGGACCTTTCCAACGATACCAAGTTCGACCCTTCCGAATAACTTTTAAGATTGCGGAATCTCAGGCGTATATACACGCGTATGGGTTACGTAGCGGTAAGCTAAGGTGGACCTATGATCGAGAATATCTCGGCAACAATGTACAATATAATTTTCCGGTTTGTGGATTACAATTCCCTACCAAGGGACCTTTCCAACGATACCAAGTTCGACCCTCCCGAATAACTTTCAAGATTGCGGAATCTCAGGCGTATATACACGCGTATGGGTTATGAAGCGGTAAGCTAAGGTGGACCTATGATCGAGAATATCTCTGCAACAATGTACAATATAATTTTCCGGTTTGTGGATTACAATTCCCTACCAATGCACCTTTCCAACGATACCAAGTTCGACCCTCCCGAATAACTTTCAAGATTGCGGAATCTCAGGCGTATATACACGAGTATGGGTTACGTAGCGGTAAGCTAAGCTGGACCTATGATCGAGAATATCTCGGCAACAATGTACAATATAATTTTCCGGTTTGTGGATTACAATTCCCTACCAAGGGACCTTTCCAACGATACCAAGTTCGACCCTCCCGAATAACTTTCAAGATTGCGGAATCTCAGGCGTATATACACGCGTATGGCTTACGTAGCGGTAAGCTAAGGTGGACCTATGATCGAGAATATCTCGGCAACAATGTACAATATAATTTTCCGGGTTGTGGATTACAATTCCCTACCAAGGGACCTTTCCAACGATACCAAGTTCGACCCTCCCGAATAACTTTCAAGATTGCGGAATCTCAGGCGTATATACACGAGTATGGGTTACGTAGCGGTAAGCTAAGCTGGACCTATGATCGAGAATATCTCGGCAACAATGTACAATATAATTTTCCGGTTTGTGGATTACAATTCCCTACCAAGGGACCTTTCCAACGATACCAAGTTCGACCCTCCCGAATAACTTTCAAGATTGCGGAATCTCAGGCGTATATACACGCGTATGGGTTACGTAGCGGTAAGCTAAGCTGGACCTATGATCGAGAATATCTCGGCAACAATGTACAATATAATTTTCCGGTTTGTGGATTACAATTCCCTACCAAGGGACCTTTCCAACGATACCAAGTTCGACCCTCCCGAATAACTTTCAAGATTGCGGAATCTCAGGCGTATATACACGCGTATGGGTTACGTAGCGGTAAGCTAAGCTGGACCTATGATCGAGAATATCTCGGCAACAATGTACAATATAATTTTCCGGTTTGTGGATTACAATTCCCTACCAAGGGACCTTTCCAACGATACCAAGTTCGACCCTCCCGAATAACTTTCAAGATTGCGGAATCTCAGGCGTATATACACGAGTATGGGTTACGTAGCGGTAAGCTAAGCTGGACCTATGATCGAGAATATCTCGGCAACAATGTACAATATAATTTTCCGGTTTGTGGATTACAATTCCCTACCAAGGGACCTTTCCAACGATACCAAGTTCGACCCTCCCGAATAACTTTCAAGATTGCGGAATCTCAGGCGTATATACACGCGTATGGGTTACGTAGCGGTAAGCTAAGGTGGACCTATGATCGAGAATATCTCGGCAACAATGTACAATATAATTTTCCGGTTTGTGGATTACAATTCCCTACCAAGGGACCTTTCCAACGATACCAAGTTCGACCCTCCCGAATAACTTTCAAGATTGCGGAATCTCAGGCGTATATACACGCGTATGGGTTACGTAGCGGTAAGCTAAGCTGGACCTATGATCGAGAATATCTCGGCAACAATGTACAATATAATTTTCCGGTTTGTGGATTACAATTCCCTACCAATGCACCTTTCCAACGATACCAAGTTCGACCCTCCCGAATAACTTTCAAGATTGCGGAATCTCAGGCGTATATACACGAGTATGGGTTACGTAGCGGTAAGCTAAGCTGGACCTATGATCGAGAATATCTCGGCAACAATGTACAATATAATTTTCCGGTTTGTGGATTACAATTCCCTACCAAGGGACCTTTCCAACGATACCAAGTTCGACCCTCCCGAATAACTTTCAAGATTGCGGAATCTCAGGCGTATATACACGCGTATGGGTTACGTAGCGGTAAGCTAAGGTGGACCTATGATCGAGAATATCTCGGCAACAATGTACAATATAATTTCCCGGTTTGTGTATTACAATTCCCTACCAAGGGACCTTTCCAACGATACCAAGTTCGACCCTCCCGAATAACTTTCAAGATTGCGGAATCTCAGGCGTATATACACGCGTATGGCTTACGTAGCGGTAAGCTAAGCTGGACCTATGATCGAGAATATCTGGGCAACAATGTACAATATAATTTTCCGGTTTGTGAATTACAATTCCCTACCAAGGGACCTTTCCAACGATACCAAGTTCGACCCTCCCGAATAACTTTCAAGATTGCGGAATCTCAGGCGTATATACACGCGTATGGCTTACGTAGCGGTAAGCTAAGCTGGACCTATGATCGAGAATATCTCGGCAACAATGTACAATATAATTTTCCGGTTTGTGGATTACAATTCCCTACCAAGGGACCTTTCCAACGATACCAAGTTCGACCCTCCCGAATAACTTTCAAGATTGCGGAATCTCAGGCGTATATACACGCGTATGGCTTACGTAGCGGTAAGCTAAGCTGGACCTATGATCGAGAATATCTCGGCAACAATGTACAATATAATTTTCCGGTTTGTGGATTACAATTCCCTACCAAGGGACCTTTCCAACAATACCAAGTTCGACCCACCGGAAGACTATCTTGCACATCCGGCATGAACTCGGTCAGTTTTGACCTCCGACCCGGTGTTATTTTTGTTTACGTCACATAGCACAATATTTCTGGGCGACTCCAGTGGTAGTTTGGGTGTCGCGGGTCTTGATATAGCGTGTGCAATCAGCGAGTCGAAAATTAAACTGTGGTTGTTAGTAGAGGAATAGGTCAGTTTTGATGTAGTGTGACTTGGGTTACGATGTTTGTTTGGCTGGGTAGAATTTCGCGCATGAATCCGGTTCCCTACTTCCGTATCGGCTGCATTATAGTGACCTCCGCTGGGGGTCAAATGAAAGTGTTTTTTAGGAGAAGGGGCAGAAAAACCTAACCTCATTTTAATATAAACTCTGCACAAATGATGAGTGTGATACCATAGAAAAGACTAGAGTTCGACGAACACATCTCTTCGCCAAATAATCATGCCTTTATTTAAGACTTTAAGGTCTTATTCATGTATTACATTGTACTAAATAGTACCTAGCCCAATAGCAAATGACTGCATGAACTGTGTTACTAAAAACCAGACTGTGACCACAGACCTGGTAACATCCCTGGTCAATCAGAATGTCATGCTTACATCCCCAGTGTAAGAGCGTCCAGCTCACAAGCAAAACATCTGTCAAACAGCTGTGTCCATAGATATAGGTCAAAATAAGATATATAGAAAACAGTTTATTTCTGTTAATTGGCCACTGATTACAATTAAATGCATCTTTCCATGTATATTATTATCTTAAGTACCTTTCAGCCAAAACAATGCAAACAAGTTTGAAGGTCCTATCATGGAATTCAGTGGATTTCTGAACTTTCCTCATTAATTATGCAAATTAGCTGTTTATTTGCATCATTAGTATAACATTATGTAAGTCATCACTTAGGCTATCTACCACTCAAAAATCACGACCACAGCATGTTCAGAACACGAGATGTCAAAAGTTTTGCTGCAGTACCTTAGGAAGCCGCTAGGGGGGCCACTATCATACTCAACCTTCGTTTTCCTGACCCCTATCCACCTACCAAATATTATCAGGATCCTTTCAAGGCTTCTCGAGTTATGCATTCCACTAACAAACGGACGCACACACTCGGCCCGCTACCGTCCTAACGAAAAATGCTACGCCAACTATTTTCGAACACAACCTTCCTTTTCGCGACCGCTACTCAAATACCAAATATCATGAAAATCCATACACAGCTTCTTGAGTTATATGCTGTTCGCATGGATTTATTAACTTTCCTCATTAATTATGCAAATTAGCTGCTAATTTGCATAATAAGTATTACATTGTGTAAGTCATCACTCATTCTATCTACATACCAAAAATCCTGATGATCCGTCAACACGTTCTCGAGTTATTCTCGTCCAAAGTTTGAAAGGAAATCGGTGCCTGCAGTTCCCAGGGGGGCCACTAGGGGGCCCGTTATCGAACTTGACCTTCGTTTTCCTGACCCCCACCCACCTACCAAATATCACCAGGATCCATGTAAGGGTTCTCGAGTTATCTTGTCCACAGACAAACGCACTTACATACAAATCCCGCTACAGCACCGTAGGTAAGAGCCAGGTAAACACACCTATTAAGTATCGTGAAAATCGCCCAGCTGCATTTTGACTTATGTTGCCCAAAACAAACCGCAAAAAAACATACCAAACTCGCTGTAGTACCGTAGGAAAACGCCAGGTAATCCGTTTTCGAACTTGGCATTCCTTTCGACAACCGCTAAACACCTACCAAAAATCACAAAGTTCCATCCACAATTTCTCGAGTTATATGCTGTTGACCTACATACAGACCCAAGTCAGCAAAAACATACTCTTCTTGGCGAAGAGAATAATCATACCAGCTTTCAATTGATATATAATACATTGAAATTGATGCAGAAACATCAGAAATATAATCAACCAAAGTTGGTATGCCAAACTTTTTGCGCCGAGTTTATTTTGTAGATCCTACCCTTAGCTTCAACATATTCAATTCTTTTTAATTACTTTGCATCCTGCTATAAATTTTTAGCCCTCGAACCTCCTCACTTCGGTGTCCTTAACAATAATGAAAATCCCCAAAGGCGAAAAACTGTGTTCCCCTACGGTTTACCTTTTAACTAAAGTGAAGCGCAAACACAGGAAGTGGGCGTGGCGTAAAAAGCACGAAGGCTCACAAGTACAATTTAAACCTGAAGTATCTTGCTATGTTACCCCATCTTATAGGAGATGATCACAGAGTTCAACTGTAAGTGAGTTTGCATATAGCTGGCCGATATGAAATCAAATTCCTTTGGGTTGTTTTGACGTTTTAAGACAAGATTGAGGTATACATGATGCGCACACATACACACAAACGCACAAAGGCATAAACATAACAGCCTGGCGACTTTAACCAAAATTACAGTGTTCTAAATTTGATTCCATTATGAAACATATGTAAAATCTTAGTGTAGTTCTGCAACCATTTCTGAAACCTCTAGAATCGCAATGGCAATACTCTCGTAGGGATGTCCGATTTAAGAAAACTGATTGTCATACCTTAGATCCCTACATCCATTCGGAGCATTGTGTGTTCGTGGGGGGGGGGGGCAAATATTTTAGAAGGGCCGCGAGAATGGGTTTGCCTTCCTGAAAATCTCACTGGAATATTAGGGCTAACTGGAAAATGTTTGCCAAGGATGTAACATGATGTAGGTAACCTATAACAAGATAAACTGGTACAATAATTATCTGGTGCAGCATTACATACATATAACGTTACATAGCTAAAGTATGTAACACATACGTTTTCAGTAACGTTTACAGCCCATTATGTAGATAATTCTACTTGACATTTGATAAATTGTAACGAGGAAGACACCCACCTCACAGCATATTTGTGTAGCACCAGGCTTCAAGTCGTTCTCGATGAAGATGATCTTTGTTCGCTGATTTCGATCCCTGGCCCTGGAATGACGTCGACGAAAAATGACTGTAACACTTGCCCGAAGTTAGTAAAAGTAACAATGATATATCCATATACAGTCCACAACAGGCGCCGTCTTCCTCTACTGCAAGTTGTATCCGAGTATATGAAGTTAGAGAGATCAGTCAAATGCTAATTCTCAATGTGTGTTTTAATCGGCCCGCCATCTTGGATGCCCGGAGTCTCGTACCCAGAACACCGCGTGATACTAGTAATCTAACCTGGACAAGAGAGGAAGGAATGGTTGGATTCCAACTATTTATCATTAATTAGCCGCTTTGTTAGTAATTAAAAAGAAAAAAAGAGTCTTAACAAGTTTCTGAAGTGGTTGGTGAAAGATACGGCGATTTATAACAGGGCAGGCCGATTTTCGCGGCCCTTCTGTAAGATATCTGGTCCGCCCGTAAAAATTGTTTCCCCCCTCCAGCAATCTTCCACATTGAGTGATCTACGTATTCGTGATGACAAAGAGGCCCCGTTGATTTGATTATGACATCCTCTTGGAAACCCCAAACTCATGATGCGAGCGTGCGATTAAAAAGTTTGACACAAAGTTGTCTGCGTTATGATATATGAGAGGTCAAGAAGGTTGAACAAATTTTAAATGACCAAACACACGGAGTATGAAAAATGTAAGGCCATGATTTTATTATGTGGATAATATCCTCTGGGAGCCCAAAAAGTCAAAACTGATGCGAGCGTGCGAATAAAAACGTTTGGCAAAAATGTTATATTCATTTTGAAATCTATGAGTGCTCGGGGAAGGTTATACAAATGACTAAACACACAGAACATGATATAGGGTATACAATACGAACAATAGATTCTTCATTGACCTTCGAATATTCTATGACATTAGTATACGTTTCCCGATATTTGTTTCTGCAATCTACGTCATATATCCGCTGATTTTGCAGCTGATTTTTATAATCAATCTACAGTATGGTAAAAAAAAAACGTTTTTAAAACTGCACACGCATATGTCATCATAATAAGTAAATCAACAGTTTTATTAACTCGGACATCTCCACGTGAGTCTTAACATTAAGTTGAAATATGTTTTAGAAGCGGTTGCGAAACGATATTGGACTCATAGTTTAATTAGCAAATGCACATTTGAAGTGTTTTCAATCAAAACGGAATCAATTAAGATTAATTAACTCAATCACAAAGTTAGAAGGGTCGTAAAAAATCGGGCTGCCCTGCTAAAATCGTTCCCCAACCGTTTCTGAAACATGTTCTGCTTGCTAACGAAGTGGTGACTTATTGAGGAACCCAGCTATACAGGGTTTTTATTTGACGTCATCTGTTGGATAATACAGCGTACGTCTGTTAGCAACACGAAGATGCTACTGCTTAATTCAATTACCCACCAAATTGGTCGTCGGAGTATTCAAATTATAATTAGTATGACGTCAATGAAAAGCCTGTATTCTCTCTCTTGTCCAGGTTAGATTATCATTCTCCTGGGTACGAGACTGTGGGCATCCAAAATGGCGGACCGATCAAAACACACATTGAATATCGCATTTGTTCTCTATAATAAACTTCATATACATGGATACTACTTGCAGTCTAGGAATGCGGCGCCTGTTGTGGACTTATAAGATATATGTTGGGTTTCTTTTATTAAAATTCGGGCACGAGGTACCGTCACCAGGATTTTCGTCATTTCAAGAAAAATTTCAACAAGAATCGTGAGGGACGTCACTGGCGGCCTGGCGTTACACAAATGTCTGAGGTGGGTGTCTTCCTCGTTACAATAAGTACTTTCACAGAGATCAGAACGCATGTGCGGCGACTGGAATTCTAGTTAATATGTCAAAGTGTAAGGGTCCAAAATTTTAAACTCAGTCCTTGTCTCAACCATTGTTTTGATTTGCATAACAACGTCCAGACGGGTTTTGTTTTCAATTTCGGGCCTTACTCGTTAACATATTACCTAGAATTCCTGTCGCCGCACAAGTGTTTTAACCTCTGTGAAAGGGCTTATTTGTTGATTATCAATAAGACGTAACGGACCGTCAATGTTGAAAATGACAGACATGCGTTACATACTTTAGCTAGCTAACTTTATCTGTATTTAGAAATCTACATCTACACGTTGCATCAGATAATTACAGTACTAGTTTACCATTATGTAAAGGTTACAGACATCATGTTACAATTTCGGCAAACATTTTCAAGTTCGGCCCAATATTCCAGTTATATTTTCAGTACGGCGGACCAGTTCTTGTGGCCCTTCTATAGTATTTGCTCCATTACAACTGACCCCCCCCCCCCCCACATCTTCGAATGTTTGGTGGCAGAAAAAGGGAACAAAAC
>NC_049981.1:1893749-1920517 GCF_000003815.2 Branchiostoma floridae | reverse complement strand
CTAGAGATCCAGGGTTCGATCCCGCCGTGTCACTGATCTTGTGCCCTACCGATAGGTGCTCTGCACGACTTTTCCAACTTCAATCAAGAAGAAATGAGTAAGTAGCTTTCGTTAGGGCCGTCCGTCGGACAGGACGTTAAATGGAGGTCCCGTTTTTGGGGAGAGCCACTCCTCCAGCCATTCGGGAAAAAAAAATAGGGGTATTATTTACATCATTCGCCCGGCCAGGAGACCTAAAGGAAACTCCGTCTTCTATTCAGCCCCCCAAAACAGTATTTCAACACTTAAGGGGCGGTATAACCCCAACAGTGCTATATAAAATCATATGTCTCTACTACGCCAAAAATAGGGAAATAGACAACTTACCTGCTTCATACTATATCTTATAGTTATATAAAATCTCACTTACATGCTAGCAGCTACTAGATTGTAGAAAGGTACTTCATGCATATTGTACGTGTTGGCCTTCGCAATTTTTACGCCGCGCCAACTTCCTGTATCCGCGCTCCAAATATGGTACTAGGACCAAATCTCGCGATCGAACAAACAATTCAGAAATGCCGGGTCAGAGTTCATATCTGACCGGAGGTCGGTAATCCGCATTGAAGGTTCTGGTTCAAAATTTGATATGACCGGATGGCAAAGTAATCCGTGAAAATAAGACGCAAATCATAGGTCACCACCGGTGACTTAGTTTTGACTCTCAATTTTTGACTACCACTAAAGGAGTGTATAATATATTTTTTGTTTCCCCAAAAGCCCGCTCTTCGTAGCGTTTTTCGGTGGCGCAGCCTAGTTTCGCCGTGCGGTCAACAATACTCCCTAGTGCGCGATAGCGGTATTTTGTGGTTAAATTAAGATTCTGAAAGTTCGATCGTATGGGGTCTCTTTGCGGTTACCGAAAGGTTCGCTTAGCGGTTACCTAGGCGACCCTTCATTCGCTTTCAAGCCCTGTAGAAAAGTAAGGAAGTAATTTTTAGTACTCAAATCACTTTTTGTCTTCTCCTTACGGGTTGTACTATTGAATTCAACTGATAGAAGTAACGCACATTTCTTCAAGAGTCTGAAAGTTCGATCGTATGGGGTCTCTTTGCGGTTACCGAAAGGTTCGCTTAGCGGTTACCTAGGCGACCCTTCATTCGCTTTCAAGCCCTGTAGAAAAGTAAGGAAGTAATTTTTAGTACTCAAATCACTTTTTGTCTTCTCCTTACGGGTTGTACTATCGAATTCAAGTGATAGAAGTAACGCACATTTTCTTCAAGATTCTGAAAGTTCGATCGTATGGGGTCTCTTTGCGGTTACCGAAAGGTTCGCTTAGCGGTTACCTAGGCGACCCTTCATTCGCTTTCAAGCCCTGTAGAAAAGTAAGGAAGTAATTTTTAGTACTCAAATCACTTTTTGTCTTCTCCTTACGGGTTGTACTATTGAATTCAAGTGATAGAAGTAACGCACATTTTCTTCAAGAGTCTGAAAGTTCGATCGTATGGGGTCTCTTTGCGGTTACCGAAAGGTTCGCTTAGCGGTTACCTAGGCGACCCTTCATTCGCTTTCAAGCCCTGTAGAAAAGTAAGGAAGTAATTTTTAGTACTCAAATCACTTTTTGTCTTCTCCTTACGGGTTGTACTATTGAATTCAAGTGATAGAAGTAACGCACATTTTCTTCAAGAGTCTGAAAGTTCGATCGTATGGGGTCTCTTTGCGGTTACCGAAAGGTTCGCTTAGCGGTTACCTAGGCGACCCTTCATTCGCTTTCAAGCCCTGTAGAAAAGTAAGGAAGTAATTTTTAGTACTCAAATCACTTTTTGTCTTCTCCTTACGGGTTGTACTATTGAATTCAAGTGATAGAAGTAACGCACATTTTCTTCAAGAGTCTGAAAGTTCGATCGTATGGGGTCTCTTTGCGGTTACCGAAAGGTTCGCTTAGCGGTTACCTAGGCGACCCTTCATTCGCTTTCAAGCCCTGTAGAAAAGTAAGGAAGTAATTTTTAGTACTCAAATCACTTTTTGTCTTCTCCTTACGGGTTGTACTATTGAATTCAAGTGATAGAAGTAACGCACATTTTCTTCAAGATTCTGAAAGTTCGATCGTATGGGGTCTCTTTGCGGTTACCGAAAGGTTCGCTTAGCGGTTACCTAGGCGACCCTTCATTCGCTTTCAAGCCCTGTAGAAAAGTAAGGAAGTAATTTTTAGTACTCAAATCACTTTTTGTCTTCTCCTTACGGGTTGTACTATCGAATTCAAGTGATAGAAGTAACGCACATTTTCTTCAAGATTCTGAAAGTTCGATCGTATGGGGTCTCTTTGCGGTTACCGAAAGGTTCGCTTAGCGGTTACCTAGGCGACCCTTCATTCGCTTTCAAGCCCTGTAGAAAAGTAAGGAAGTAATTTTTAGTACTCAAATCACTTTTTGTCTTCTCCTTACGGGTTGTACTATTGAATTCAAGTGATAGAAGTAACGCACATTTTCTTCAAGAGTCTGAAAGTTCGATCGTATGGGGTCTCTTTGCGGTTACCGAAAGGTTCGCTTAGCGGTTACCTAGGCGACCCTTCATTCGCTTTCAAGCCCTGTAGAAAAGTAAGGAAGTAATTTTTAGTACTCAAATCACTTTTTGTCTTCTCCTTACGGGTTGTACTATTGAATTCAAGTGATAGAAGTAACGCACATTTTCTTCAAGAGTCTGAAAGTTCGATCGTATGGGGTCTCTTTGCGGTTACCGAAAGGTTCGCTTAGCGGTTACCTAGGCGACCCTTCATTCGCTTTCAAGCCCTGTAGAAAAGTAAGGAAGTAATTTTTAGTACTCAAATCACTTTTTGTCTTCTCCTTACGGGTTGTACTATTGAATTCAAGTGATAGAAGTAACGCACATTTTCTTCAAGATTCTGAAAGTTCGATCGTATGGGGTCTCTTTGCGGTTACCGAAAGGTTCGCTTAGCGGTTACCTAGGCGACCCTTCATTCGCTTTCAAGCCCTGTAGAAAAGTAAGGAAGTAATTTTTAGTACTCAAATCACTTTTTGTCTTCTCCTTACGGGTTGTACTATTGAATTCAAGTGATAGAAGTAACGCACATTTTCTTCAAGAGTCTGAAAGTTCGATCGTATGGGGTCTCTTTGCGGTTACCGAAAGGTTCGCTTAGCGGTTACCTAGGCGACCCTTCATTCGCTTTCAAGCCCTGTAGAAAAGTAAGGAAGTAATTTTTAGTACTCAAATCACTTTTTGTCTTCTCCTTACGGGTTGTACTATTGAATTCAAGTGATAGAAGTAACGCACATTTTCTTCAAGATTCTGAAAGTTCGATCGTATGGGGTCTCTTTGCGGTTACCGAAAGGTTCGCTTAGCGGTTACCTAGGCGACCCTTCATTCGCTTTCAAGCCCTGTAGAAAAGTAAGGAAGTAATTTTTAGTACTCAAATCACTTTTTGTCTTCTCCTTACGGGTTGTACTATCGAATTCAAGTGATAGAAGTAACGCACATTTTCTTCAAGATTCTGAAAGTTCGATCGTATGGGGTCTCTTTGCGGTTACCGAAAGGTTCGCTTAGCGGTTACCTAGGCGACCCTTCATTCGCTTTCAAGCCCTGTAGAAAAGTAAGGAAGTAATTTTTAGTACTCAAATCACTTTTTGTCTTCTCCTTACGGGTTGTACTATTGAATTCAAGTGATAGAAGTAACGCACATTTTCTTCAAGAGTCTGAAAGTTCGATCGTATGGGGTCTCTTTGCGGTTACCGAAAGGTTCGCTTAGCGGTTACCTAGGCGACCCTTCATTCGCTTTCAAGCCCTGTAGAAAAGTAAGGAAGTAATTTTTAGTACTCAAATCACTTTTTGTCTTCTCCTTACGGGTTGTACTATTGAATTCAAGTGATAGAAGTAACGCACATTTTCTTCAAGAGTCTGAAAGTTCGATCGTATGGGGTCTCTTTGCGGTTACCGAAAGGTTCGCTTAGCGGTTACCTAGGCGACCCTTCATTCGCTTTCAAGCCCTGTAGAAAAGTAAGGAAGTAATTTTTAGTACTCAAATCACTTTTTGTCTTCTCCTTACGGGTTGTACTATTGAATTCAAGTGATAGAAGTAACGCACATTTTCTTCAAGAGTCTGAAAGTTCGATCGTATGGGGTCTCTTTGCGGTTACCGAAAGGTTCGCTTAGCGGTTACCTAGGCGACGCTTCATTCGCTTTCAAGCCCTGTAGAAAAGTAAGGAAGTAATTTTTAGTACTCAAATCACTTTTTGTCTTCTCCTTACGGGTTGTACTATCGAATTCAAGTGATAGAAGTAACGCACATTTTCTTCAAGATTCTGAAAGTTCGATCGTATGGGGTCTCTTTGCGGTTACCGAAAGGTTCGCTTAGCGGTTACCTAGGCGACCCTTCATTCGCTTTCAAGCCCTGTAGAAAAGTAAGGAAGTAATTTTTAGTACTCAAATCACTTTTTGTCTTCTCCTTACGGGTTGTACTATTGAATTCAAGTGATAGAAGTAACGCACATTTTCTTCAAGAGTCTGAAAGTTCGATCGTATGGGGTCTCTTTGCGGTTACCGAAAGGTTCGCTTAGCGGTTACCTAGGCGACCCTTCATTCGCTTTCAAGCCCTGTAGAAAAGTAAGGAAGTAATTTTTAGTACTCAAATCACTTTTTGTCTTCTCCTTACGGGTTGTACTATTGAATTCAAGTGATAGAAGTAACGCACATTTTCTTCAAGAGTCTGAAAGTTCGATCGTATGGGGTCTCTTTGCGGTTACCGAAAGGTTCGCTTAGCGGTTACCTAGGCGACCCTTCATTCGCTTTCAAGCCCTGTAGAAAAGTAAGGAAGTAATTTTTAGTACTCAAATCACTTTTTGTCTTCTCCTTACGGGTTGTACTATTGAATTCAAGTGATAGAAGTAACGCACATTTTCTTCAAGATTCTGAAAGTTCGATCGTATGGGGTCTCTTTGCGGTTACCGAAAGGTTCGCTTAGCGGTTACCTAGGCGACCCTTCATTCGCTTTCAAGCCCTGTAGAAAAGTAAGGAAGTAATTTTTAGTACTCAAATCACTTTTTGTCTTCTCCTTACGGGTTGTACTATTGAATTCAAGTGATAGAAGTAACGCACATTTTCTTCAAGAGTCTGAAAGTTCGATCGTATGGGGTCTCTTTGCGGTTACCGAAAGGTTCGCTTAGCGGTTACCTAGGCGACCCTTCATTCGCTTTCAAGCCCTGTAGAAAAGTAAGGAAGTAATTTTTAGTACTCAAATCACTTTTTGTCTTCTCCTTACGGGTTGTACTATTGAATTCAAGTGATAGAAGTAACGCACATTTTCTTCAAGATTCTGAAAGTTCGATCGTATGGGGTCTCTTTGCGGTTACCGAAAGGTTCGCTTAGCGGTTACCTAGGCGACCCTTCATTCGCTTTCAAGCCCTGTAGAAAAGTAAGGAAGTAATTTTTAGTACTCAAATCACTTTTTGTCTTCTCCTTACGGGTTGTACTATTGAATTCAAGTGATAGAAGTAACGCACATTTTCTTCAAGAGTCTGAAAGTTCGATCGTATGGGGTCTCTATTGCGGTTACCGAAACGTTCGCTTAGCGGTTACCTAGGACACCGTTCATTCGCTTTCAAGCCCTGTAGAAAAGTAAGGAAGTAATTTTTAGTACTCAAATCACTTTTTGTCTTCTCCTTACGGGTTGTACTATTGAATTCAAGTGATAGAAGTAACGCACATTTTCTTCAAGAGTCTGAAAGTTCGATCGTATGGGGTCTCTTTGCGGTTACCGAAAGGTTCGCTTAGCGGTTACCTAGGCGACCCTTCATTCGCTTTCAAGCCCTGTAGAAAAGTAAGGAAGTAATTTTTAGTACTCAAATCACTTTTTGTCTTCTCCTTACGGGTTGTACTATTGAATTCAAGTGATAGAAGTAACGCACATTTTCTTCAAGATTCTGAAAGTTCGATCGTATGGGGTCTCTTTGCGGTTACCGAAAGGTTCGCTTAGCGGTTACCTAGGCGACCCTTCATTCGCTTTCAAGCCCTGTAGAAAAGTAAGGAAGTAATTTTTAGTACTCAAATCACTTTTTGTCTTCTCCTTACGGGTTGTACTATTGAATTCAAGTGATAGAAGTAACGCACATTTTCTTCAAGATTCTGAAAGTTCGATCGTATGGGGTCTCTTTGCGGTTACCGAAAGGTTCGCTTAGCGGTTACCTAGGCGACCCTTCATTCGCTTTCAAGCCCTGTAGAAAAGTAAGGAAGTAATTTTTAGTACTCAAATCACTTTTTGTCTTCTCCTTACGGGTTGTACTATTGAATTCAAGTGATAGAAGTAACGCACATTTTCTTCAAGAGTCTGAAAGTTCGATCGTATGGGGTCTCTTTGCGGTTACCGAAAGGTTCGCTTAGCGGTTACCTAGGCGACCCTTCATTCGCTTTCAAGCCCTGTAGAAAAGTAAGGAAGTAATTTTTAGTACTCAAATCACTTTTTGTCTTCTCCTTACGGGTTGTACTATTGAATTCAAGTGATAGAAGTAACGCACATTTTCTTCAAGAGTCTGAAAGTTCGATCGTATGGGGTCTCTTTGCGGTTACCGAAAGGTTCGCTTAGCGGTTACCTAGGCGACCCTTCATTCGCTTTCAAGCCCTGTAGAAAAGTAAGGAAGTAATTTTTAGTACTCAAATCACTTTTTGTCTTCTCCTTACGGGTTGTACTATCGAATTCAAGTGATAGAAGTAACGCACATTTTCTTCAAGATTCTGAAAGTTCGATCGTATGGGGTCTCTTTGCGGTTACCGAAAGGTTCGCTTAGCGGTTACCTAGGCGACCCTTCATTCGCTTTCAAGCCCTGTAGAAAAGTAAGGAAGTAATTTTTAGTACTCAAATCACTTTTTGTCTTCTCCTTACGGGTTGTACTATCGAATTCAAGTGATAGAAGTAACGCACATTTTCTTCAAGATTCTGAAAGTTCGATCGTATGGGGTCTCTTTGCGGTTACCGAAAGGTTCGCTTAGCGGTTACCTAGGCGACCCTTCATTCGCTTTCAAGCCCTGTAGAAAAGTAAGGAAGTAATTTTTAGTACTCAAATCACTTTTTGTCTTCTCCTTACGGGTTGTACTATTGAATTCAAGTGATAGAAGTAACGCACATTTTCTTCAAGAGTCTGAAAGTTCGATCGTATGGGGTCTCTTTGCGGTTACCGAAAGGTTCGCTTAGCGGTTACCTAGGCGACCCTTCATTCGCTTTCAAGCCCTGTAGAAAAGTAAGGAAGTAATTTTTAGTACTCAAATCACTTTTTGTCTTCTCCTTACGGGTTGTACTATTGAATTCAAGTGATAGAAGTAACGCACATTTTCTTCAAGATTCTGAAAGTTCGATCGTATGGGGTCTCTTTGCGGTTACCGAAAGGTTCGCTTAGCGGTTACCTAGGCGACCCTTCATTCGCTTTCAAGCCCTGTAGAAAAGTAAGGAAGTAATTTTTAGTACTCAAATCACTTTTTGTCTTCTCCTTACGGGTTGTACTATTGAATTCAAGTGATAGAAGTAACGCACATTTTCTTCAAGATTCTGAAAGTTCGATCGTATGGGGTCTCTTTGCGGTTACCGAAAGGTTCGCTTAGCGGTTACCTAGGCGACCCTTCATTCGCTTTCAAGCCCTGTAGAAAAGTAAGGAAGTAATTTTTAGTACTCAAATCACTTTTTGTCTTCTCCTTACGGGTTGTACTATTGAATTCAAGTGATAGAAGTAACGCACATTTTCTTCAAGAGTCTGAAAGTTCGATCGTATGGGGTCTCTTTGCGGTTACCGAAAGGTTCGCTTAGCGGTTACTAGGCGACCTTCATTCGCTTTCAAGCCCTGTAGAAAAGTAAGGAAGTAATTTTTAGTACTCAAATCACTTTTTGTCTTCTCCTTACGGGTTGTACTATTGAATTCAAGTGATAGAAGTAACGCACATTTTCTTCAAGATTCGGAAAGTTCGATCGTATGGGGTCTCTTTGCGGTTACCGAAAGGTTCGCTTAGCGGTTACCTAGGCGACCCTTCATTCGCTTTCAAGCCCTGTAGGAAAGTAAGGAAGTAATTTTTAGTACTCAAATCACTTTTTGTCTTCTCCTTACGGGTTGTACTATTGAATTCAAGTGATAGAAGTAACGCACATTTTCTTCAAGATTCTGAAAGTTCGATCGTATGGGGTCTCTTTGCGGTTACCGAAAGGTTCGCTTAGCGGTTACCTAGGCGACCCTTCATTCGCTTTTAAGCCCTGTAGAAAAGTAAGGAAGTAATTTTTAGTACTCAAATCACTTTTTGTCTTCTCCTTACGGGTTGTACTATTGAATTCAAGTGATAGAAGTAACGCACATTTTCTTGCGCCCGGACCGAAACTTTTAGAAAACCGACCAACCGGCATGTCGGCTGCTGTTCAGACCAAAGTCGCTAGGAAGCGTAACTTGAACGACGTGGTATGATTATTTGCTGTATGAAAATTAATGCGCTGTTTACACATTCCAAAATTGTCCTGTGTCGTTTGAATACTTGAAGTAATAGAAAAATGAACATTTGATCAGTAACTTTTATTTTACATATTGAAAGTGACAGACATTAAAAAAGGCGCAAGTCCAAGCCCCCAGTCCATTGCTAGGTAACGTTAGCTAGGTTAGTACAAGGATAAAAGACTTATGTAAGTCGGTTTTTCAAGCATTTCGGTTAGTAGTAAATAAATTTGTTATAAGTGTTATGTTTAACAAATACCTACCATATTAAAGACGTAAGTGAGATTGTAGTAAGACTAAATGTTACAAAAGTGAGTGCAGTTTGTTGTACATGTCACAGTAGTGATTGGAATCCAGGAGAATCACGGATTCTTCTAGGAGAGATTGCCTGGAATTCCACCTTTCCTCTCATGTTATATTATAAGTGCTTACATAGCTGTTAGGGACTTAGTGCGCCAGTAGACGAGAGGGTGGAGAAGAAAGTGCACACCCCTCCTTCACCTTAAAAAACGTCAGGCAGACGGGTCGCCTAACCTACCCTGCCTGCCTACCATTGTCTTCCGAGATAGATGGATGCCAACATAGCATATTGCAAGGTGAATATATGAACTACTCATCAAACTGTTGCAAATGGACTCTGCCAACAATATATTGATCATTCATTTTACAGAGAAAATAACGCCGTTTAAGGTCGAGTAAACAGCTTGTTTTCCAAGAAACCAGACTAATTATGAATCACAACACTGCATAGGTGGGAACTCATTTTTCACTTGCCTCATGATTAGTCCGTTTTTGTTGGAAAAACAAGCTGTTTACTTGTCCAGGCAGAGCCAATTCGGAACGGTTTGCTGAGGAGTCGGGGCTGAACGCTCCATTTGTCAGCATGGGGAGAAACTGAGGTATGTCCAGTCGCGTTGATTGATTACAAACTCCTCACACCCACGCACAAACCACGCGCGCACGCACACACATGGGCGCACGCACGCGCGCACAAACGCGCGCGCTGGGGCGTACGCACGTACCCTGTAGAAAGAAAGGTGGTATGTTAATCTCCAGGCTAATGATGACCCACCTTTACACCTGGTTTCAGTGAGGAAAGTTGTTAATCGCCAAGCAGATTTACCGGTGGCATAAGAGTATCAAAAGGGCGAAAGCAGTATCCAACTGGCCAGGATTCAAACTCAGGACCTACCGGTTCTGTTGGTTAGAATCTATAGTTAGACTCATTTTGGATAGACTGAGAAGACGGAATTTTGCACAGTCATTAACCCTTTTTAGTTACTAATAGTTGTGTTCATTCCTCCCGGTCTATGGAAATTCAAAATTAGTCTGATAATCAATACATTGAATGAACATACTTTGTATACAGCATCTCTGCATTCAATTTCGAGCTTTAGTTTTGTGTAGTTTTCTGTGATACCCATCAATCAGAGAATGATACTTTTGAGCATTATGTTTTCACAAAACCATTGCATTGTGTATTTTCATATTTGGATTTTCTGTATGGTATGTTACGGTATGTTACGGTATGGTTATGGTAGGAACGCTATGATTTTCATTTTTAGTTTAAACTGTCCCCGTCATATTATTTTAACCCATGTACCCAAGACAGTTCAGTAAAGGTTCAGAATAAATGTATTAACGAATGAAGAAAATATATAATAGAACCTGATATATTGAAGTCTTATGAGTAAGAATTCTGATGCAATGTTGTGTGTAACGTGGACTCATATGCATAAGCCATGAAATTAGTCTGTATAGCTATTTTTTTGAGCGGGCCAAAGTTTAAGAAAACAAGAGTTCGGAGACTTCATACCTCCATGAAATATTCTCAATATGCAAATGATTTTCATATCTGCATAATTTATGCTTTGATATGTACACCTTTAAATGACTAACAGATGACTATGTTGGCAATCCAATCATTTACTACATGTACCTAGAAGAATTAGGACACTTTCTGATTAATTATGCAAATCAGAGACTTATTTGCATAATCGGTATCTGCTAATCTGCCACCTGTCACAAACTACATATGTTACATGTATTTGAGTCCTATGATGGGAAACACTGTAAATATAGATTTACCTCATTACGTTTGCAAATTAATATGCACATTTATACACACTTCATTATATACATCTCTGCCAAAGATACCTGCATGCTAAATATCATGGAAATCCATCGTTCCTACACTCCGTTATGCTCCTTGGAACATTTTAACAAAATTGCCCCTGCAGTTCCAGATAAAGCGGCTAGGGGGCCCAAACATACATCACTTTTTCCTTACATCACAAGCTGTCTACCACCAAAAAATCAAGACCATGGCATGTCCAGGTCAAAGATACGAAAAAGTTCTGCTGCAGTACCAAGGTCACACACCAAGGGGGCCCAAAATCGACCTTAACCTTCGTTTTCACAACCCCTACCCACATATCAAATATCATTACAATCCATCCAGAGGTTCTAGAGCTATGGTGGCCACAAATATTCGGACACACAAGACACGCAGACACACACATACACACAGACACACAGAAACTATACCTCCATTTTTCATGGAGGTAATTAGAGATTGACCAAAATGGGACGATTTTATCAGAGGATTTGCCCATCGATATCAGTATCCTGTAGATTTTTTCGCTGGGAGTTGGAATCAAAAAATGGATTGAAATGATCCTAGACAAAAAATACATATCAGCATAAAATCACATACCGTTTTATGTACATGCATTTGAAATATGAATATTAAGTAACGTTTTGATTATACATGGCCATAGGATTTTTTCTTTATAACATGGGTAAGATTTGGCGTCCCTTTCTAAAACATGTAGAGCGAAATGGCATCAAACAACACGGAACCGTCTCCGGGACGAGGATACGAACAAGCGGACCATAACTATGAGGACGTGGATCAAGTGGATGGACGGTATGAACGCACGATGGGGGAGGGGGAAAAGAAACGAGGAGGCAGAAAGCAAGAAGAATGCGAGGCCTATAGATACGGATTGAAACATGCAGCGCCCCCTGCCCTCCCTCCTCGTCATCGCACGATGGGGGAGAGGGAGAAGAAACGAGGAGGCAGAAAGCAAAAAGAATGCGAGGTCTATAGATCCGGTTTGAAACATGCAGCGCTCTATGTCCTCCCTCCTCGCCATCCTGTCATGGATGAGAAAGAAAAGGAACGAGCAGACAGAAAGCAAGAAGGAGAGGGCTGTAAGCACGCAGAGGTGGGAGGGGTAAAAGTGGAGGTGGGCTCTGGGTTAAAACGTGTCGCCCCCGACCTCCCTCCTCGCAATGCTGCTATGTTAGAGAAGGCAGAAAATAAAGGAGCAAACATAAAGAGAGAGCAAAAAGAAGACGAGCGCCATAAATACGAGGACATAGATTTAGAGTTGGGCGGAATAAATGTGATTCTGGGCGCTGGTTTGAAACATGCAGCGCCCCCTGCCCTCCCTTCTCGTCATCGCACAATGATGGAGGAAGAAAAAGAACGAGCTCACAGAAAGCAAGAAGAAGGCGAGTTCCATAAATACGACGACTTAGATTTAGAGTTGGGCGGAATAAATGTGATTCTGGGCTCTGGTTTGAAACATGCAGCGCCCCCTGCCCTCCCTCCTCGCCATCACGTCGTCGAGGAAAAAGAAAAGGAAAGAGCAGACAGAAAGAAAGAAGTAGAGGACTGTAAGCATGGGGATCTACATGTGGATATGGGAGGGGTAAAAGTGGAGGTGGGCTCTGGGTTAAAACGTGTCACCACCGACCTCCCTCCTCGCAATGCTGTTATGATGGAGAAAGAGAAGGAACAAGCAAGTCGAGAAGAAGCCGAACAAGCCAAAGAAGAAGACGTCACACAACAAGAAGCAAAAGAAGACGCAAAAGACGACGGAGAAGCCAACAAAGAAGAAAAAGAAAGTTTACAAGAGGACGGTATGAACAAACAAACTGATAGCAATTACGAAAACGTGGACCTAGAAGATGGCGATGAAACTGCGCAGGGTCCGAGCTCGCAACGCGCTGCACGCCCCGACACGTCACCTTGCCAGCTTGACACGGGAGACCACGTGAGACCAGATCAGAAGGAAGTCTCCGGGCAGTACTACAAAACAGACGAAACTACCGAAGATGGAGAAGGGGATGAACGGAGCCTTGCTGCCAAAGCTAAGGGTATGTCCATATCAAATCACTAAACCATCACAAGAGGCTTATGATTAAACCAAATCGATTACATTTTTCTGGCTAGAGCATTCATGTAATCTACTAGAATTTAGATTATGGCTTTTGGTTAGTTCGCTACTTCAAGATGCTAATCACGCAAAACAGAAGCTAATTTGCATAATTGACGAAATTATTCAATGATAGGGAGTATGGGAAAGGGAATATCGATAAATGTCATCTAAGCAAATGAACTTGATTTGAATCATTTATGAGAAAATGCTATTATACCATATTGGTAAATGGTGTGAATTCGATGCTTGCATCAATCGTTAAGTACTTTTGTGGTACTTTTAATGATATAATTAGAGTTATGATCATATTTTGTATCACATTTTAGACCGTGCAAGGGAGTTGTGGGGCCAGGTGAAATCCAGTAAGGTTTGCTGGCTTGTATTGGGTTTCGGCTTTCTGATACTAGCATTGGTTGTCACCGCTGGAATTCTATCAACTTATCGTAAACAAGGAGGGAGTTCAAGGGTAAGCCATGGTCTTCATAATGTTATGATAGAAAGGAAAAATACACATCTGAAATTTCGAGAAAACCACTCTTATACAGCGGATCATAATGACCGGGATATTCACGCCTCATTAAAAGTATAAAAATCTCAGATTTTTAGACAATCTTGAGATCTTAATTTCAAGACAATCTTGAGATTTTTCGAAACAATCTTGAGATTTTTCGAAACAATCTTGAGATTTGTCACAACAATCTTAGGATCTTTCAAAAGTCTCCAGATTCTTTTAAATGATCTCAAGACTTTTCCATACATCTCAAGACATGGGACCATTTCAAAGCAACTTTTAAAATGTCTTGAGATTTTGCGAAGCATCTTCAGGTTTTTTTTTAACATCTCAAGATCAAGTCAAAGCATCTCAATTAAGGTCAAGTCAAAACATCTCAAAATTTTACACAATAGCTCAAGATCTTCGGTATGAATCTCAATATTTTTCTCATTTTCAGCGAAGCGTGAATACCTCCACTGGAGTTTATTATGATCCGGTGAATACCAGAGAAGTTTCTCACAACATATCAGATATATAAGTTTATGTTATATAAGACAATGGATACCAAAAGCCATGGTGTTGGCCATGATTACAGTGCATCAGCTTGTAGCGCAAATGTATTTGAAACTTGCAGGCTCTGGCTTCAAAGCGAGATTAGTTAGATAGAAATAACAATAGAAATGAGTGACATTCTGCATTATTATGGCTGTATCTTCTTTTTCAGGTATTATCTTTTTTGTCAGAGACAGGTTGGTAGGTCTATGCAAAATAGAAATTGTTCTTTTTGACACCACCTAAATATGCAGCAGTAGGATTAACCCTTCTCCTATACAGGAAGCTGAAAAAATAACATAATTATATAAGAAAGGAAAAAAGGTACATTCTGTTCTTGATTTTAAAACGCACCTGTTAATAGGAAAATGAAGTTGTGATGAGCTGGTGTAGCCACCAGAATAGAAGCACCTCGTGGTGGTTCCACAAGAGGACCAGCTCGGTTGTCAACTCGACCTCATCTTCCTTACTGTTGGGATGGCAGCAGGCAGGGTCAGGAACAAGCACCGAACGTGGGATCACCGAGATCTTACTGACAACCCTCGCACCTCTATCAACCACTGGTAAGTAAGAGTGCTTTAGCAATAGCTACAAGACCCCTAACGTTGTATTCATGGTCGCAATGACAGCATGATTACAACGCAAACGTATATATATATATATATATATATATATCAAAATTACTCTTCTGCAAAGGTCTCTTTTCTTTTCTTATCGTAAGAATGATATAGATTTATGTAAGATATCGCACAATTATCTGGTTGCCGTATCCCATGTACTGACAATGTGTATTTTCCATCACGCAGAACTAAACGTGTGCAAGATCAAACCATGTCAGCATGGACGATGTGTGAACAAAGATGGCGGATACAAATGCACCTGCTCACCTGGATGGACTGGGCAGAACTGTCAGCAAGGTGAGGTTCTTCTGCAGAAGCCATGCTGCTTGACAGTTGCCATTTTCTCTTGAATGATCATACTTTGTGGTTCCTTTTTTAGCTTACAAAAACTTTTTCCCCAGGAATTAATCATATGTGTTGCCTTCTGCCGGGTTCAAAGTTAGGCTGATTGTTTCATTTCTTTATCGCACAGATATAGATGAATGTGCCAGGAACCCCTGTCAACATGGACGCTGTGTGAACAAAGATGGTGGCTACAAATGTGCCTGCTCACGTGGATGGACTGGACAGAACTGTCAGGATGGTAAGTTCTTTCTGATGTAAAACAAATGTCTTACAAAAGCCCTGTATCTACAATGTAAGGCCTAAACTTGTCCAGACAGCTACCAAAAGCACTGAAGCACACTCTGTGAATAGCGACCCTGCAGACAACATAACAGACAATATCATCCACACGCTAGAAAAACTTACAGAAAAACCTCTAGATTTCGACATTTCAAATGAAGAAATTTTGGAGGGGCTGCGTAAATTAAAATGCAGCAAAGCGTGTGGAAAAGACTCCGTCATTAATGAAATGTTGAAATATGCCAATACAAAACTTATACCGCCATTGCGAAAACTCTTTAATGTAGTCCTTAACTCTGGATATTTCCCACACCAATGGACTCAGAGCATTCTTGTTCCCATATACAAAAGTGGCAATCCATCGAATCCTTCAAATTACAGAGGAATCGCCATTTCTAGCTGTGTCGGAAAGTTGTTCACATCAGTACTCAGCAACCGTTTACAGCACTTCTTAGAAAACAACAACATTTTGTCCCCCTTTCAGTCTGGATTTCGAAAGGACTTTCGGACCAGTGATAACATCTTTGTGCTGAAATCTCTCATTGATAAACAGTTATCTGTACCCGGCGGAAAATTATACACATGCTTTGTAGACTTCAGGAAAGCCTTTGATTCTGTGTGGAGAAAAGGTTTATTCTACAAGGTCTTATCGTCGGGTATAGGTGGTAATTTCTTCAACATTATACAATCAATGTACGATAATATAGAATATTGTGTGAAAACGTCTCACGGCCTTTCAGATTACTTTAGATCTTCTTGCGGTGTACGACAGGGATGCAATCTAAGCCCACTCCTTTTTAATCTATTTGTTAATGATCTTCCAGACAGATTGTCATCACCATTATGCGACCCTGTAATACTAAACGATACCCCCATAAGTAGCCTTCTCTGGGCTGATGACCTTGTGCTCATCTCAAAATCGGAAACGGGTCTGAAGCATTGCCTAGAAAGACTAGATAAATTTTGTTCTACTTGGAAACTATCGATCAATAGAGAAAAAACAAAAGTTATGATATTTTCAAAAAATGGGCGAGCTAACTATAATAAACGCTCCCCCTTTCAGTCACAAGGACAACCTATAAATTTCACAAACTTTTACACTTACCTAGGAGTAGACATCACACCATCAGGATCATTTCACCGTGCCAATAAACAACTCAGAGTAAAAGCTATGCGAGCATCCTTTAAACTTAAATCATTGCTAGCATCAAATCATAATCCCTCAATATCTCTTGCCCTGGATTTATTCCAAAGCCTAGTCAAGCCGATCTTGCTCTACTGCGGGGAAATACTTGGAACAAACGCTCAAAGCAAAGAGCTCATCCTAAAAGGAATAAAGGAATATCCGAATGAAAGTGTTAGAGATACAGTTTCAAACATCATTTCCCCGATACTGGGACCGGATGTAAATATACTTAAGGCTATCCGTGTTGGCAAGAAATCTGATACATCATCTACCCGTCCTGTTCTTGTTCGATTTAAGAAGTATACTGACAAAATGAATATTACATATCAATCAGACGCCCTGAGAAATCAGAACGTAACACTAGAGCAGCCTAAGATTTCCTACGAGATTCCCGATCTAGAACATGTACTGCTTAACTACTGTAAGGTATTACTTAGTGTTCCTAGAAGTTCTGTTAACGCTGCTGTACTGGGCGAGCTAGGTGTGTTTCCACTGTATATAGACACCCAGACACGACTGATTAAATATTGGCTTAGATTACACAATATGTCTAATGATAGAATTGTTAAAAAAGCGTACGATACTGCTGTTGCTCAAGAACATGAATGGATTACACATGTACAAGATATACTATGCAGACATGGTTTCCAAAATATTTGGCTAAACCCTAATGTCGATGCCAAATATTTTGGAAACATGTTCAAGGAACGCCTAAAGGACACATATCTTTCGAACTGGAGACAAAAGATAAGAAACTTTAGTAAACTGGCAACATATTCGAAAATTAAGACAACCTTTGCGCTAGAAAACTATCTTTTATCAATTCAAAACAGATCATTCACTAATAGCATAACAAAACTAAGGATTGGAGCACATTGTTTAGAAATTGAAAAGGGTCGTCACAAAAATATACCATCCGAAAAGAGAATGTGTCCCATCTGCAAAGACAGTATTGAAGATGAATACCATTTCCTGATGATATGCCCTTGTTATGATGAAGAAAGGAAAAAGTTATTGACCATGTGTAACAACAGAACAACACTACCTAATACAAGTAGAGAAATATTCAATGTAATTCTATCATGTCCCGACTCCATATCTGTCCACCTAGGCCAATATATATATAATGCTATGCAAAAGAGAAGTCGTGCTTTAACAATGTAAAATACACTATGCCGCCTTATTTTCTATTATGTTAGATTAGTATACTCATGTAGATAGTTCGTAGTTGCTAGTAATACATGTTACTTGCCATACATTGTACCTGATACAATCGTTGTGCAATAAACTTGACTTGACTTGACTTGACTCTTATCCGAGCCTTTACGTAGTATGATATCGGTATGATAACTCTTTCCGTTATCACGCAGATATCAATGAGTGCGTCGGAAACCCTTGTCAACATGGACGCTGTGAGAACAAAGATGGCGGATACAATTGTACCTGCTCACCCGGATGGACTGGACAGAACTGTCAACAAGGTGATTTCATTTTCATATTTTCTATGGTGAAATATATTGTTATATTTCAATCCATACTACAGTATGGGTTGCAATATATATTTCAGCCATATGGTGAAATATATTATTATATTTCAATCCATACTACAGTATGGATTGCAATATATATTTCAGCCATATGGTGAAATATATTGTTTATATATATATATATATATATATATATATATATATATATATATATATATATATATATATATATATATGTGTGTATACACACACACATATATATATATATATATATATATATATATATATATATATCCATATATATCAATCCATATATATTTATATATAGAGATATAGATATAGATATAGATATATATATATATAGAGAGAGAGAGAGAGAGAGAGAGAGAGAGAGAGAGATTGGTATATAGATAGATAGATAGATAGAGAGAGAGATAGATAGATAGATACATAGTTAGATAGATAGATAGACAGATAGATAGATAGATAGATAGATAGATAGATAGATAGATAGATAGATAGATAGATAGATAGATAGATAGATAGATAGATAGATAGATAGATAGATTGATATATAGACAAACAAACAGACAGACAGACAGACAGATAGCCAGACAGACAGAAAGATAGATAGATAGATAGATAGATAGATAGATAGATAGATAGATAGATAGATAGATAGATAGATAGATAGATAGATAGATTGATATATAGACAAACAGACAGACAGACAGACAGACAGACAGATAGCCAGACAGACAGACAGAAAGGCAGACAGATAGATAGATAGATAGATAGATAGACAGATAGATAGATAGATAGATAGATAGATAGATAGATAGATAGATAGATAGATAGATAGATAGATAGATAGATAGATAGATAGATAGATAGATAGATAGATAGATAGATAGATAGATAGATAGATAGATAGATAGATAGATCTCATATGGTCTCTACAATACTCTTTCCGGAGCGGTGCGCCTTATCCTATTGGTTATATTTCTCATCACATTTTATTTAAAGCATCTTGTCCGCAAGACGACCATCGGGTACTGCCCAATGGTAAGACGTACTTCGCCCATACGGACATCTCGACCTATAGAGGCGCACAGGAAGAATGCAGAAAACAGCTCGGCATCGTTGCGGTACCGAGGGACGAAGAGGAACATCAGAACCTGGTGTTCCTAAAGAACTGCGTCAGCAGGTGAGGTGTTTAGGCCTCATAGGGTTTGGGGTTCACTGCTAGCCTATCCCCAGCTCTCAGCAGTTGCATGGATATTGTTTTATGCAGATTATTTATAGCAATTATGGAGGCAGTGAGTGACAAACTAATTCCATGTACCTGTATGTACATATAGGGACTCTGAGTTTTGGCTTGGCATAATGAGGACAGCAGGAGTATGGCAAGACGGCAGGGGCACCGAACTCGGCAGTTTCACGAGCTGGGCGCCTGGGGAGCCAAACGACGGGCACAACTGTGCGCTCATCATCAAAGGCGTAGGGAGGGACCGGCGGGACAACTGGGCGGACACACAGTGTAACCTACAGCACCGCTACATCTGCGAGGTAGAAAATGGTAAGACAAATTCAATTTCTCTTTCATCTCAGCTTTTGCAGAAATCCTTCTCAACACTAGAATTCCACGAAATGGAAACCGTTTTCCAACTTGACCTCCCTTTGCACAACAGGTACTTCTCAAGTCCACACATTCTCAAGTTATACTGTTGACATACATACAGATCCACACAATAGCCACAGCACCATATGGCACAACTTGAAACATAATCATCTTGGCAAAGTTGAAAAAAATTAGAAAATGAAAATAAAGGAAATGGACAGAAAATAAAAAAATAGCGCAACACAGCAATTCAAGATGTTTACATTGAGTGTTAACCTACATTTCTAAGGCTGTTTGATTTCGTAACCTACATATCTTGTAGTGTCTTGAAGATCCGTTGACCCTTTCCTAGTTATTCAGTTTCAAAGTCTGCAACAAAATTGGCCTCTGTAGTTCAAAACAGGCCGCTAGGGGCCTAAACCTACACTACTTAAATTAAACACTAGAATATAGGAAGCTCTGAGGAAGGTGTCTGACAGACATCGAAACGTAAGCAAGAGTGAGTATTAACTGGTTGTGTAAAAGAATTCTGCTATATCCTGAGCTATGTTATTGTATGTTTCAATGTTTTTCTAAAATGTTTGTGGTGTTAGCAATGTGTTTCCGTGCGGCAGATCCCAAGGATTGGGCGCGTAAAGGTCCCACCAGGTACAAGGTATTTCTGGAGAGGAAGACGTACAGCGCGGCCCAGCGGACCTGTGAGGCATCAGATGCGCAGAATCGCGGTCGACTTGCAGTGATTAAGACAGAGGCCGTGTACAACTTTCTCCTTACTCTAATTCGGAGGGCTGACCCGAAAGGAGACTACTGGTTTGGGATGAGCAAGCCGAGGGTAAGTCTCTACCTAATGTAACTATCTATCTCCTTATTTATCTATGTATTTATGCAACTATGGCCTTGTTTATATATATGTATGTATGTATATGTATGTATGTATATACATATATAAATTTTAGATATATATATAAGGCTTCCACCCTTTACGGCACAGAAAATAGCGCCGAGGCTTTAGGCCTCATAACGCAAATCACTTTCTTTACACCCCCTCTACACTGTAAAGAAATGGATGTGGTCAGACGGAACACCATTGAGTGACTGCAGCTTCAGAAAATGGGCTCCAGGAGAACCGAACAACGAGGCCGGTAAGCAGAAATGCGCTCATCTATGGACAGGTGGAGACCATCAGTGGGATGATAATAGATGTGACTGGGAAACGTACTTTGTCTGCCAAATAGGTAATATTTTCATCATTTTATAACCACACAGTCTGGAATAAAAGATAGGTTTTGAATCTACATTTCAGCTGCTGTTTTTGTCCTTTTGCTTTACAGGTATAAACACACAGTCTGGAGTAAAACATAATTTATCTTAAAATGGATGATAACTGCGATAAAAATCAATTTCAGTCTTTTCAAAGGTTTTGAATCCACGTTTCAGCTGTTTTCTTCATTTCGCTTCACAGGCCCAGGAGAGGATTGCGACAAAGGTAACATACATCTATGACTTTAATGCAATGAATTCGACTTGTTCTAGGGCATTGAAAACAGCGTACAATACTTTCTTTCTAAGCCATGCACTTAGAACTTATTTCGCAATCAATTGAAGGATTTTAGTCTAGAATGGTAAAAAGTGCATCAACCGCAACAGCAAAGGTATGAGCGAGGAATGAGCCAGGGGATCTGCTCTCCAGGATAAGGGGGCACATGGTCAGGGCATAGGGTCACCGCGCCCTTGTTCCCAACATTAAACAAAAATGGCAGTAAAACATGATAAAAATAGCGACTAATGCCTCTTATAGTTTTACTTTAGTTGAAAGTAAGACAAACCGAGCCTGGGAAGAATGGACTGGACGTAAATCAAGACCTCTGGTTTTACTTTTTCGCCCTAGCGCACTAGTTTGTGATCTCCAGAGGATGCCATCCATAAAATTTTGTCAGTGTGGTCTTTAATTGAATTTCCATGATACGATATACATTACTTAAGGCTAAAATTATGAAATATCACTCTAAGTAAATCTAAAATGTATGTAGAAGGAACTTAAGATATTAAATGTAGAGATTAGTGTCAAAGTTAATTTGACTTTTGGGTTTGTTATTTATGTATGGTCTATATATGGTTACATATCAAGATTGAGTCATTTTATTTCACATTGATATGCAATGTCTATTGTTACTTATTTCTATTTACATTGATCATTTGATGTTATGTTTCTGTTATCTTCTGTTATCTTCATAAATATTAATGTTATTCTATGTAAGGTCCCCCAGGATTCTATGAAACCGCTGACAGGCGATACTAGTAATGTATTTCTTACATGAATGAATAAGATGGAAAAAAACAGGAAGAACATTGAATTATCGCATGCATCGTTATGGTTTGTATGCAACGCTTAATTTTTAGACCAACCAATGCTGTATCAAATGTAAATTGTTGCACATTGTAATCAATTGGCCTGGCACCTATTTAAACGTCTTCATGCGAGCCAATCTAAAACAAAACATACAATAACCTTTTATTTGGCATTATTTATTTATTTGCTCCTTCCCTCTCTCAGAGTTGGTACCGTCCAGAAAGTTTGACAGCTGCATCCGAACTTGCATTATAAAGTTTTGGCCGGTTGTGCCCAAAGCAGTTCCAAGGGGGTGGGTAGCCCGAGGGCTGACCGAGGCAGAAGTTCACGACCCCTCCGGTCTGACCCTCAGGTGAAGCCTCCGAGGAGCTTTTTAATATGAAATTTACTGGTTTCCTCACGCTTTGCCATTCAATGTCACTGGAGTTCCGGACTTTTGAGAAGTTATTAGTCCGAAATCCCGGGCCAATCAGATTCTAAAGATCCGCATAAGATTAACCGTATTTGGTCTTGGCCCAACCCAAAATTTAGAAGATAAAAAGGAGACACTCGATTCAGAGAGTGCAGTTTCGTGCCGTGGCAGTCGTTTCGTGCCGAGAAGGGTAGCGGCCTCGTGCCGGGGCAGTTTTGCCACGCGCCGAAAAAAGTTGTGGAAAGATCTGGAAAGTTGGGACTTCAGTGACAGAAAGTAGGATCTGGACTTTGCCAACTGAGAGCGAAGAGTACTTCTGATCGTTACCACCGACGGCCATCACCAGTTGAGTTGTGAATAAAGTCGATCTCGAGAGAACTTGAACTTCGCCTTGCCTCAATCACTTCGAACATCATAGCAGGGTCCAGGCTAAGTCTTGGCACTCTCACATAAACAAGTGCCATTTTTTAAAAATGATTTAAGCCAAGACATGTATACTACCGATCAAGAGTAGAATGTCAAGTATGACATTGTGAGCGATGATACAAATGCATTGTAAAGTACGACATTGTGAACTATGGAACTAGATGTGCATAGAAGTCACCGAATTTGTTCTCTGTGGCCATTTGATATTCAACTAAACCCTAGAAACTGTGAAAGTCGATGTTCAACGAAACAGTCTAAAGGAGATAGTTGTCTACCGTAGTGCAAGTAGAATGCATACTATCTTTAAAAATGAAACAGTACGTTATAATGACTTAAACCACATTATGCATACATTTTCAACAAATGAGCTTAATGTTCTAAACTACGTCGTTGTTTTATTTAAAAATATGTCAGCCGTTTACACTTTTACACAATTGAATGAATTAAGACAAGCAAATATGGCAATGCTGTGTATTACATGTAATGAAAGTACATTGTAAACTGTAGTAGTGAATAAACCCTCCCCTGGAATATGTATGGTATTTAAGAGCAGATTCAGTACCTTGTCATGATGTTAGGAAGTACACTGTAGCATGACTATATTCGTCTTGCTGGGCAATTGTCATCATACAAAACAATTTAATATATTGCTTATCATCATCCGATTCACTTTTTTTGTTTCCTGAACTTTATCCAGCAATAAATGTCGAACAACTGATTGAATATGGACTAATCTTGTTACTGACTTGCTCATACTTTGTATTTAAAAAAGTGACTCTTTAGGAAGGTAACATACTTTACATATATTACAAAAGTAGTTGTCGTTGAAAATTTGATCCGTGTGTACTTTTGTGTTAGAAGAAAGTTTAGGATTGTACTATGATTTTTTTTCATTCTTAGAGTTCTGCATTTGGGCACAGTCATGCGATTTTTGTTCCGTAGTAGCGACCGTCCAGTTTTGTGTAGTCTTATGTACGCAGTAGGAGCGGGTGGTTTTCGTTCTGCATTTGGCTGAAGAGGGTATTGCTACCGTTATTGTCGTGAGATGGACGACTACTCTCTCTTTGCAGCCAGGGGCTGAATTGCGACGAGCTCCCAATTGGCGGGGGTATACGTATATCCCAAAGATTCGAAGCGGATGCCATTCGGCGCTAACTCGGGTGACCTCTGCACGGCGGTTATACACGCAGGCGTGGGTACACCTGTGCCAATGCCCACCACAGAACCACGATAACCATAGATGGAATCAACCGAGGGCCGCGAGCTTGCGTGGTACCGTCTTCCCGTATCCTCTTCCTCACACGGTGAAATGCAGAATAATCTCCTGATGTGTTTTTGAAAGTTTTTCCCGATGAAGGCGTACAGAAAGGGGTTTATGACCGAGTTCAGTATGGCGAGTGATGTGCCCACGTAAAACGCCGCGAGGCTGTCCCCGTCAGTGTAGGAATGCACGGTGATAGAAGTCACGTGAAACGGGAGCCAACAAACTAAGAAGAAAACCGTCACCACGAATAGCATGGGTAACGTCCGAGAGGTCGATGCCCTCGATGGAAAAGGTCGTGGCTGACGTAGCGTTACGAATATCCTGACGTATATAGGGATCATCACACCTGCTGGCACTACGTACAGGATGACGGAGATGCTGAGTGCTAAGGCGAGGTAGGCGTGGCCAGAGCCGGCATCATCCGGCTTCAGATACACGCACTCGAACAGACTCTGGTACGTAAACGTCCAATCGTTTGACACAAGGTTTCGCACCACCGTGTCGAACGTCGCCGCCAGAAACGCCAGCAACCACATCAGGAGGCAGGTACGGCAGGCTTTCTTCTGTGTGCGCAGCAGTCTGTGGTCCAGCGGCTTCACGATGGCCCGGTAACGCTCCACTGCGATAGCCGTGAGGAGGAAGATGCTCGCACAGGCAAGAAACACGGCAAGAACCCGGCCCACGTCACAACTCCTGGAGCTCACCAGGTTTGCACTGTCGCAGTTCAGCTTGGCATCTAGCAAAAACATCAGCTTCTGTTTCTCCATATTCCTCCACGTGCAGTTATTAGATTGTAGGAATTCTTCCGTGTCATTCGACATGGTTACATTTGCAGTACTGTTTTCAACCATTGCATCTCTCTGCTGACAATAGGCTAATAGGTTGTCGACTCGACTTTTGAAGCTGTGATAGCGGTAAGAGAACACGCCCTGGACAAACGCGAAGACACAGAAACTGACATCAGCGACAGCTAAGTTAGCGACGTAAACGTTAGAGATGGTTCTTATGGTGGGGTATTTGGCGATGATGTAGAGTATCAGGAGATTTGCCGCCATTCCTAGCGCGGACAGAAGACAGCGAGTGACGTTAGCGACGTACAGAGGCGAGATGGCGGCCCTTTCCATGGCTCTGTCAGTCTAACTTCTTTTCTATAAGCACCAGTCTTGGCAGCTTGGCTCGTCAAATCCTGACGTTCAGAACTTAGGTGTCCGTCTTACAATTTGGTGGGAAGGATGATGGCCTCGAACACTGTAAAAATCTGACTCATACTGAGAGAGCCAACACAAGGAAAACGTAACCTGGACTGGGGACGCACAACTCTAGACATGGGACTCAGCAATACAGTCGTTATGAGCAGAAATGAAGGACAGGGGCAAGGCGATATTGATGAAGGCTTTCTTTAACTGTTGACGACTTGAGGCACGACTCAACTTGTCTGTTACGACACTGGGTAACCGCGAGAGAGCTTTAAAACGTCTAATATCTACAGAGCACAAACTAACAGCGTAGTAGACAACCAGACGTTTGCGGTTGGATTTGGATAGAATTGGTCCTGTCCAGGCTTTGTGTGGTTGTATATATAATATATGCAACGTCACGTGAATGTTCTGCAATCGGTTCTCAAGATGCTACCACTAGGTCCTTGGTATAAGAAGAGAAATGACAACACGTTTGAAACTAGTCTTCTACCGTTCAACATGGAGTGCGAGAGAGTATCTGTCCAGGCAGTTTCTTGTTGCTCGGGGTCTCAGACAGAACTGCGTTGCTGTGTGACTCACAGCGGTCACGGGCCACTTGTCAGATCTCATGAGGTATAAATGACGTAATTCCGCACCTCCCTGTCGGCTACAACACCTGGAATGTGATAACATGCACATTACACATAATTTTTACTACAAATTACACAGGATATTTACTACAAGTTACACAGGATATTTACTACAAGTTACACATGATATTTACTACAAATTACACAGGATATTTACTACAAGTTACACAGGATATTTACTACAAGTTACACATGATATTTACTACAAATTACACAGGATATTTACTACAAGTTACACAGGATATTTACTACAAGTTACACATGATATTTACTACAAAAAACACAGGATATTTACTACAAGTGATATTTACTACAAATTACACAGGATATTTACTACAAATTACACATGATATTTACTACAAATTACACAGGATATTTACTACAAGTTACACAGGATGTTTACTACAAGTTACACAGGATATTTACTACAAATTACACAGGATATTTACTACAAATTACACATGATATTTACTACAAGTTACACATGATATTTACTACAAATTACACAGGATATTTACTTCAAGTTACACAGGATATTTACTACAAGTTACACATGATATTTACTACAAATTACACAGGACATTTACTACAAGTGATATTTACTACAAATTACACAGGATATTTACTACAAATTACACATGATATTTACTACAAATTACACAGGATATTTACTACAAGTTACACAGGATGTTTACTACAAGTTACACAGGATATTTACTACAAATTACACATGATATTTACTACAAATTACACAGGATGTTTACTACAAATTACACAGGATATTTACTACAAATTACACAGGATATTTACTACAAATTACACAGGATATTTACTACAAATTACACAGGATGTTTACTACTAGTTACACATGATATTTACTACAAATTACACAGGATATTTACTACAAATTACACATGATATTTACTACAAGTTACACAGGATATTTACTACAAGTTACACATGATATTTACTACAAATTACAGAGGATATTTACTACAAGTTACACAGGATATTTACTACAAGTTACACAGGATATTTACTACAAGTTACACATGGTATTTACTACAAATTTCACAGGATATTTACTACAAGTGATATTTACTACAAATTACACAGGATATTTACTACAAATTACACATGATATTTACTACAAATTACACAGGATATTTACTACAAGTGATATTTACTACAAATTACACAGGATATTTACTACAAGTTACACATGA
>NC_049981.1:1890990-1893452 GCF_000003815.2 Branchiostoma floridae | reverse complement strand
ATTACACAGGATATTTACTACAAGTGATATTTACTACAAATTACACATGATATTTACTACAAATTACACAGGATATTTACTACAAATTACACAGGATATTTACTACAAATTACACATGATATTTACTACAAATTACACAGGATATTTACTACAAATTACACAGGATATTTACTACAAATTACACAGGATATTTACTACAAATTACACAGGATATTTACTACAAATTACACAGGATATTTACTACAAATTACACAGGATATTTACTACAAATTACACAGGATATTTACTACAAATTACACATGATATTTACTACAAATTACACAGGATATTTACTACAAGTTGCACAGGATGTTTACTACAAATTACACATGATATTTACTACAAATTACACAGGATATTTACTACAAGTTACACAGGATATTTACTACAAGTTACACATGATATTTACTACAAATTACACAGGATATTTACTACAAGTTACACAGGATATTTACTACAAGTTACACAGGATATTTACTACAAGTTACACATGATATTTACTACAAATTACACATGATATTTACTACAAGTTACACAGGATATTTACTACAAGTTACACATGATATTTACTACAAATTACAGAGGATATTTACTACAAGTTACACAGGATATTTACTACAAGTTACACAGGATATTTACACAGGATATTTACTACAAATTACACATGATATTTACTACAAATTACACAGGATATTTACTACAAATTACACAGGGTATTTACTACAAATTACACAGGATATTTACTACAAATTACACAGGATATTTACTACAAATTACACAGGATATTTACTACAAACTAGAAAGGCCGACATTTGCTTAAGAGCAAATACAGCATATTTCAGCCATACCCCTTCCCACGCAACATTGGACTGTTCCAAATCACCCCTGCGCAAAAATGGAACATCCTCTTAACAGTACATTATCCCCCAAAGTGGACTGGTATTGTGAATTGACTCCATGTAAAAACAGAGCTTGCTTCTATTTTTCAGAAAATGACAATAATCACACCTTCCATTCAGAAAATTTTCATCATGACTGAAAATTGTTGAATGACTTCATGTAATGTCATTAACAATTTTCAGTACGATAACTAGGTGTAAGTTTAAAAAAGTATAAGCTCCTTGTGATGTGGGTACATTTATTATTGCAATGAACTTTTTTTATTCAAGTAGGGCATACGATTTAATAATTATCAAGCAGGTGCAGGTACTGTAGGAGCGTTTGTTTTCTTCAAGCTGTACAACTGTTAAACTGTTTTACTTTGTATGCAATCAACCATCGAGCCTATTCTTATTTTAGTTTAACAACTTCCTGCCATACCCGGAAGATACGATTGAACCTTGTTCGAGGATTTATTTTCGTCTGTCTGGTCAGTCTGTTCATACCCTGGCGCTGAGAGTGTTTTATTGGGCTGAAACTCTGGCAGTTTAAAGTTACTTACAATTTAAATGTTCAAAGTTTATGCCAAACAACAACAGCACTAGGAAATGTGGCCACTATAGACAGGTGGTCACTATAGAGAAAATGCTGATCTATTGACTAGGAGCCATACGTTACACATGATTTCAGTACACTGATCATTAATCATATAAACATTGCACAGGTAAGCCAATTGTTTAGATGTACAATTAAGTTCAAATAATTCTGAAGAGAAATATTGATGAGAAAATAATCATTCTCGCCACTGTCTAACTTATAATTACGTATCAAAACTAAACGCAGATTTTCTAACTAACGCACCTTTCGCCGACTTCATCATAGGACCGCCGGCTATCAATCAAACACGGCTGTTGATTAGACTTAGAGTTTCAAACAGTCATGTGCTGTGTGCCAGTTGACAGCGAACTTCATGCTACGTGATGTTTTACATTGCTTGGACCTTCTTTCCTACAGCGGTGCTTCTACAAAATATTTAGACTGTAACACTGAGTTTTATAGAATAGAATTTGACGCAGAACAGCGTTTTTTGCTGGGTATTTTTTTTGAAACATGTCCGTGGGAATATCAGCGAGGCGGCGACGTAGGGATATCAGACCGTCAACAAAAGTCGCACGGCGGCTAACGGCGCAGCGAAGATACTAGCGCTATAAATAAGCGCTTCAACTAAGGATGGCAACCCGTACAATATTTTTGTATACTGTTGAGCTAAGTAAAGTTTGTTGTTTATGAGGTTTTAGTTGTCTTTGAAGCTTTGACCCGAAATATTTTAAAGTCAAACTGCTGAAGAGAAGTAAGTGACTGCTACGATTATCGTAGATATATCGATATGGCCCTAAAAAAACTGATAAAAGAAGCCTTCTCAATAGCCTAAAATGCAAGAGCTTCCGGGGGGGCTTCGCCCACCTGGGTCCCCCCCACAGTGGCCCTGCCCCTGGACCCCGACAGGGACATTCGGCGGACCCCGGACCCCTGTCCGACGCTTT